>NC_091755.1:34257704-34455204 GCF_043380555.1 Nothobranchius furzeri
GAAGTAATTTCTTCTTTGATGCAAATAAAGTTGTTGATGATGATGGTGATGATGCTGATTCCTGAGAAATCATATCTTATAAGAATATTCTTGTGGCTCTAATTCCTTAGATAAAGCCATGTCAGCCACAGAAAACCACCCAACAACTCATGATGAACAACTGGTCACAGCTTACCTCAGCCTAGCGAGCAGCTCCTTCCACTTTATTTAACGTGGTGTACAGACTTTGATCATATGATTCAAAATAGAGGCTTTTAAATCAGTTCATTAGACTCCATTAGGGATCTCTTAAATAATTAAAGTCAGGCAGGAAAAGTCGCCAAAGTCAAGATGAATAACTGAGAAGGTTGTTGTAAGGAGCTTCTGCTCGGATCACAGGAGACTGCTTGAACAGTTTAAGATGCCTGAAGCGTACAGTACAGCTCCAGATGCAGACACAGCTTCTGCTCCCCCTCTCTGCCAAGACCACTGCCCCACGTTCCCATTTTACAGAAAATGGACTAAACATGTAATGGTTTAACTTTTACTGCACCTTTTATTTTTATTTCAACACACAGACAATACAAATCTCACTAAAATCAATCAAGTTCAGTCAAAAGCACCATTCCTGAGCACCATTTTCAGAGTTTTCTCCATCGCATCTGCTTAACAATGATGGATGTCAGCGCGGCCTTTCCATGCTGGCATCACAGGTTGGGTCTGAGATGACGTTCTGGTCTCAGTGGGCAGGTGGGGTTCGTGTTGATCTCATCAGAAATGGAACATTTCACACTTTCTGAACTGGTTTTAAAAAGGAAAACTTTGCAAGTTTTTGAGATGAATAAGATCACATCAAAGAAAAAGATGGTGCAAGAATGTACGAGTCCAACTTAACGCTTTTCCTTTTGTGCACCCTCGCAGGCTTTCATTATTATTAATATGTATCAAATAACTCTGTTACACCCTAAAGCATTGTCCATCTGAGAGCATTAAGAAACTCCGCGAGTGTACCCGTTCCCGTCTCTTTGTTAGCATCTGTCTATGTCAGTCTGTTTGTCTGCTCACGGTGCCCCAGGGAACTTTAGCTGTCTGGTGCAGCGTTCCCAAAGGGAGGACTTTGTTGGCTGCGCTACAAGAGGAGGGTAGTGTTAGAAGATGGAGGGGGGGGGTGGGGGGGGGGGTGAGGAAACCGGGGCACATTTCCTGTGGAAATGGGGTTATCACTTCACCAATTACTGGTGCAATTACATTGGGAGGCCTGCAGAAGCTTGGGAACAAAGCCTATAGGCACACAGATGGGCACTCATGTGGAGACATGAGCACACACGAGAAATCATCTCTAACACTTGTGTCCACATAGCAGCCGCAAAATCTCACCACTAACGCTCTCAGTGCCAAGATCCCACAGCAGTGTGTCTTTCACAAACTGTGTGAATGTGATGAAACGGGTCGTCTAACCTCCTGCTGTGAGAGAATTGCAGAATCCACCGAAGACAGTCGCAGCGTCTGAAATTCTGACGTGCATTTCTTTTATTAGTGGGGCATTGTTGGGCATTCCCAGACACAACCCTCGCAGGATGCAACAGAAATGTGGAAATCCAGCCCTAACCTCAAATGTGGACACTCCCCCCCTCCCAAAAAATACACACAATCAACCTCTACTTCTTCCCTTTAGATTTAAATCCTCACACACACACACACATACACACACACACACACACGTCTGCACTGTGTCACCAAGAGAGCAGACCCACGTGGACAGCTTGACCTTTGGACAAACTATTATTCATCATCATCAGACTGTTGGGTTTGGGTCACGATGCCGTGGCACACTCACAACATAATGTGTTCAGTGTTTGCATTTAATCTAATTAGCTTTTTAATTCCTGTTTGTCTGAAACAAAGTTTGCTGGTTGTTTTCTTTACCTTTTCTTCGCGCGGCTCGATGGTTATGGTCTGCCCAACGCACAACGTGCTCGTAATAAGAATTTTATTTATAGTCAGACACAGTTTATTTCAGATTTGTTTAACTGATGAACTAAGACCTCATTTAAAGAAAAAGACACAAGACAGAGCAAAATTAAAGACTACATGATTTTTCAAATTATGCCTTAAAGCAGCTCGATGTTTAAAGTTGATGTTCTGATTAATTTATTTCCTATAAAACATGGTTTTAGAAACCCGATCGGGTATTAGATCACTGCTTAATAAGCACGATTAACCTGTTTTTGTTATTAAAAATCACTTTTACTTAAGCTTTTAGTGTTTTTGTTCATTTAGTTATGATCTTTGTTTTTAAATATTTTTATTCGTTTTTAATGATCTTTATAAATTTGTGGTATACCGTCTGTCTTAATGATTTCTCTCTTCCATAAGAGCGCCCCAGGGCAGCTGTGGCTACAATAGCTCATCACCACCAGTGTGTGAATGTGTGTGTGCATGGATGAATGACTTATTGTGTTGTAAAGCACCTGGGGGGGCTCTAGGACTGTGGCGCTACATCAAATTCACGCCGTTAACCTGTTATATGTCCTGTTTTCATTTTTGTAATCTTTATTCTTTTGTTTTAAGATCATTTTTAGTCATCCTCATTCATTTGTTGTTTGTCTTTCAATCATGTTTCAATTCTGATGTCACTTTTTTGTGAAGATCATTTTTTACTCTGATAGGCGCAGTGTTAAACATTACATCCTTTACCAGCTCAGCGGCCTAGTGGTAGAGTGTCCGCCCTGAGTCTGGGAGATCAGGGTTCAATTCCTGGTCCGGTCATACCAAAGACTTTGAAAAAATGGGACCCAATGCCTCCCTGCTTGATACTCAGCATTAAGGGGTTGGATTGGGGGGGTTTAAACCGCCAAATGGTTCCCGAGCGCGGCTGTGTCTGCAGCTCACCGCTCCCCCAGAGGATGGGTCAAATGCGGAGAACAGATTTCGCACACACATCAGTGTGTGTGACAACTAATGGGACTTTGACTTTACTAACTTGGGCACAATCAGCAACATCCAGCTCTCACTGGACCAGAAAATAAAAACACAAATGAAACAAATAAAGTTTATAAAGTCAGTGATTATAGTGGTACCTTCAAAAGAAATGGATATATGTATTTTTGTCTGTTTTTCTTTGTTACCGGAAGACAAACATGAACGTATCTTCTCACATTTTTGTGTTTTTTTGTTTTTTTGCTGCTGTGGCTGAAACGTTACACCTCTACGGACTCGGGCCGAGTGGAAAGATCAGTGGTCTAGTCTCAGAAACACGTTGGCGCTTTGCTTTAGCTCACACACGTCTGCATCCAAGTGAAAAATCACTGCGGTCTTGTTTTTTAGCTGCCCCCTCTTGGCTCAGCCCCAAAGCGTTTGACATAAAGTATTTGTTCGGTAAACGGGTAATAAAACATCCCCCCATTCCACAAATGGGCACTCATGAAAATAGTTCTGTTCAGTAAAGGTAATGAGTAGCCATGATGTCTAGAGTGACTTACAGCCATCGTTGTGAAGACTCGTTTAGGATGATAAAGCTCCTATCAGCCGCTCTACATCCTCTCTATTTTAAACAGGAAAAGGAAGTCCAACTTTCAACCTTTAGCTGCCGACGTCTGATCTTTCCATCACAAAAATAACAAAGAGAATCAGATTCTTGTGGTTTCTTCTCTTTTACGCGGCCATGGGAATATCAACTTTGCAACATCAAAGGTTAACAATCAGATTTTTGGTTCTGCTGGACGTGAGATGTATCCGAGTCTCCTTTGACATCGTTTTACACCGAGCAAGTGCCTTCTGAGGAAAGTTAGGAAGACACTTTCTGTGAGGTATTCTGGAGAGGGGTGGCATGAAATAATGTTCCATATTTGTCACCATTAAAAATAAAAATGTAAATAGGACATGTGTTGCAAGGCGGTGTCGGTGCAAGATTCCGGGCGGTGCAGCTTGTTGATGGTGTGAAAACATTCAGAAGCTTGTTGTCTCAGTAGAAGCCTCATCCTTGCTTCTTGACATGCTTTATAGAAAACACGGGACCCTTTTAGCATCGCGTCCTGCTTTCTGTAAGTCAGACAGATGCTTTCCCCCTTCCCACCCCCTCTTTGTATTTCCTGCTGTGAGAGCGCATCTCCAGCAGAAAACCTCCTGCTGTGAAGTACACGTGTGAACAGCAACTGAAGACAAAAGTGCTTGTACATTCTCCTCAACAGCTCCAGCGTTCATGTGAGAAAATGGCTCAAAGGAAGTGGGATTATTACGGTTATTTTTTGGACAAATGACTTTAAAAACGTCTACATAGGTCATTAGGAACAATTGCAAATGAACGTCTAGGTATCCGCTCCATCTCCACACACCCTCACATCCTGCGTCTCCAGCTCGCCCTAATCTACCGATAATGAGCTAAACTAATGGTCGGAGTGAGTCCAGCACTGTTGATCCCATCTGCTTCTGGTTTCCAGCTCCCCAACCAGTCAAGTGTGCTTTTGTGGATTCAACTCCCTAACGGTGCTGAAATGGAAAGAATGCTGGGAGGAATAATGTCTGCGAAATGCCTGAAATAAGAGTAAAAAAACCAATATGGCATTTTTAAACGTCATATTGTTTTTATTCGTTTGTCATGATACAAACTTTAAAGTGCTCCTACATCTATTTCAATCAAGCTGCTGTGGTTTCACTTTCAGTGAAAAAAAAGCTTCGGCGCTCCGGTTTCAGGAGGAAGGAGTCAGCAGGAGGGGGTGGACAGTATTATGAGTGTCACTCATTAATATTCATGATGTGTGAACGTCTCAACTCTGATTGGCTAAAAGCAACGCTCTTCCGCTGCCTTTGTTCGCTTTTCTTTCTTGGGTAAATAATACAACACTGATGTTTTATCTCCAGGAATAACGCAAGCCAGAATGTGTCCCGCCATGTTTTAGATTTGCTAATGCTATTGGTTAGCTTCTGCTAGCCAAGCGACGCTCCGCTCTGCTCTAGCTGCAAAATTAACACAGTCATGCACCATCACAAGCTAAGGTGGATGAGGCCATGAATGCTAACATTTCCCTGTGATGTAGAAGAAACTGGCCTTTTCTGACTGGAGCGTTTTTCATGTATTTTCTTTTGGCAGCTAATGCAGGAAATGGGGGTTAAAGACAATTTTCACATTCAGAATGCTTGTGAACTCCAGCATGGCCGACGGTATTTGAAAAAGAAAAAGTATGGCATGTTTCAGTGAACTTCTGTCTGCATGACTTAGTTTTCACTTTGAACAAGCATTATTTGATCCTTGATGGTTTCCTGTTAACATCACTTGGACTAAAACAGTAAAACACTTTCCCAAATGTACGAAAAGGAATGATTTCCATTTTGACCCACAGACAAGCAGCAAGAAGCACAGCTCTACAGCACTGAGGGCGGGTCACATCTGAGCAAATTAATACTTCAGGGAAATGGAAGAAATCTGAAGCTAGAAAATTCGTCTTTAATTACAGGCCTCCCGCTAAAGATAGCTTCCGATATTAACATCAGAAACCTCTCAAGGGTAAATTTGACTGCATGTCCACTGTTGTCAAGTGTTGTTGCCAAAACAAGGTTTCCTTCTAGTGTCCCTGCCCAGGAAGAGGAGGCTTCTGGATGTTTTTAAAGTTTTAATGAAGGTTCTGGTTCACGAAAGAGTCAGCTTTAGCTATTACAAGAATTACACACTTACAGAACTTTATTTTGACCGAGTTTCTTTTCAAACCACCAACAAATTAGAAGTTATCGCAGTAAAATGCTGCCATAGTCCATAAAATGGTGTGAAATGCAGGATGAGCAATCGGCTAACATCTTATTTGCAAGTAAAGATGTAGTCACCATTGGGGACGGGTTCCATTAAAATTAATAGAAAATACCCAGATTTGGGGCCAGATGAAATGTCCCAGTGAAATCCACATCTCAGCAACATCCACAGCCCAGAGCCTGGAAAAGACTGGCCTAGATAAAGTCAGATCTGACGGAATACATGAATAAAGAGCCATCTTGGTTTATAACACTGGTATAAAAGCTTTTGTGCTTTATTGGAGAACACAGACAAAAATTAAACTTGGGAAAAGTTGAGAAGGATGTGATAGAAGCGCCAGATAAAGGAATTAGGGTACAGGTGTACATGTTATCTTATAGTTGGAGACAAATAGTTGCATACAAAACTATTGCAAAAGGTTTAATACATTGCTATGTCATGCGTGGCAGATTTAATTTAGCCACAAAGTGACTGAAATTCTGTCTCAACTTGTTTGTAGATTACTCTCATTTTATTTTCAGTCAGGTTGCCAATCCTTTGCAAAGTTGTCTCACATGTATTTCTTGAAAACTAAACTGAGAAGCAGCTGAGGGATCTGTGACAAGCTCCGACACACATATGTACTCTGGGACTAGATTCGTCTTGCAATTTCCACAAGCGCCCTTTCATTAATGCAAGAAAATTATGAATCCTCAAAATTTTCAGGATTTTTTTTTATCTAACAAATGCAATAACTGCAGCCTTGTGGGATGTTGGCGTAATAATTTAAGGACCAAGTCAATTTGTCTTTTCGACACATTTGCAGTGATCTCTAATGAGTACCCAGTGAGTCGGTCCCTGCAGAAAAAAGCTCTGGTGCTGTTTCAGGAAGTAGAAGTTACCCAAAGATGTGGGTCGCAGAACAAGGCAGTCCTGATATTCAAACACCTTTTCTCTGATTGGCTAACAGAAACTCAATTCCTCTTACATTTCTGTTTTCTTTGCAATGTTGACATTTTATCTCCACAAATAACACAAGCCCTGCCATGCTGGAATTGCTAATGCTAATGATTAGCTTCAACTTGCTAAGATGTGCTCGGCTCTCTCCTGGAGGTTAAACCAACAACAGCCTTCCCCGTCACAAGCCAAGATTGGCGTCCAAGAATGTTAATTTTCAGAGTGACGTAGATCTTAGTGGCTTTTCTAATCTGAGCGCTCGCCCGTTACAACCTCAAAACCATTCGCTCCAGCAACATTTGCGTTGGGTGCCACAGTACTCGGGCGTCACCATTCCCGTTGCTGGGCGGTATAGTCTCGTATAGCTTGAATGAATGCCTTTACTGTAAAAAAAAAAAAAAAAAAAGCTCTTGCACTTCTGTTCAAGAGTGTGTGTGGGGGTGGGGGGGTGGGGGGATTCTAAGACTTGCACATTCACGCTATGCAAATGTCTCGCCACTGATCGGCTAACAGCAATACATCTCTGTCATTTTACCTTTCACCTTTGTCCACTCTTCTTTCTTAAGTAAAAAATGCAAAAAAATATGTTTAGTTTCCACAAATAACAGAAGCCTGAACGCATTCCACCATGTTGTGGAGTTGCTAATGGTTAGCTTCTACTAGCCAAGGAGCACTCGGTTTTCTTCCGACCGCTAAACCGCCTGCAATTGCAACCTAAGATTGGCGGGGCCACAAATTTGTCAGGCTTTTTCTGACTTGATCGACTTCCTATCTATTTTCTTTCTGTGGCTAATGCAGGCAATAGGGGTTGAAGAAAATTGTAATGACCAGCGTGCATGCGCCACTCACAGTGATTCATGCTACTTACTGGCAGCCACTTTGCTTTCATTTTTCCTAAACATCATGCCTATAGGAGAATATATATATATATATATATATATATACAAAAGCACATGAGCAAACAAATATGTAGAGAGTGATAAACTAATCAGTTTAAAATATTGAAGCAATTTCCATGCTAATACAAGAGTTTCTTGCATTTACGTTAAAATTAGCATGTTTGTCTAGGAGAGAGCTGGGTGGCTTTACACAATAACCACAAGCTGTCAGCGCTGAACAGGTAAAGGATTAAAGTGTCCATTCATGCTAAAGAAATCCTCACATGTAATCTCAGCATCCTCCTGTGACTGATTACCATTAGATGTCCTCTGCAAACCAATTCAAGACGTGAATGCAGCATGAATAAAACATAACTCTGCTCCAGTGTGAGTTAATAGATTCAAATTGACTTAATAAACCAGCTACAGCTTCAGATTTTGACAGTACAGATGATTTTACTCTCATAAATTGGACAGGTGGTGCTGAAGGGGTGTTCGTAGGCATCTAGAGTGTACGTGGAGCCTACGCCTGATGGTGGTTTTCAGTGAGGACAAACAAAAACAGTCAAATGAGCACTTCTTAAAAAGTGATTTTTATTCATGTTCATGTGTGTAGTCCGTCATGTGCCCACCACACATGTTCACTTTGCACTAAAGTGTTTGTGTGGTAGAAAGATGCTATCTCTAACCACCACCTATTATCAGGAAAATCACACTACAGAATAGCTGGGATAATAGGCTCATTACAGTAGCGTGTGCGTGCGTGCGTGCGTGCGTGCGTGCGTGCGTGCGTGTGTGTGTGTGTGTGTGTGTGTGTGTGTGTGTGTGTGTGTGTTTTAGCTGGGAAGTTTGAATAACCGGCATGATTTCACCCTCAGGACAAAGGTTGGGGTGCAGAAGTAATCAGGCAAATACTTGAGTATTTTAACTTTTTTTTTCCTGAACGCCATCATGGTGACGGAACGCTCACCCCTCCCCTTTGGAATCTTCCCTGAGACGCTTCTGCCAGAACCGGAAACCCACATAGCCAGAGGAAGCGAGTTGTCCGTGACTTCAAATGGTGTTTTTCTTTTAGGGACTCTGTTTTTGGGCCTAGAATTGAAGTGGTAGCAGCCGGTTGTTTCTCCTTCACTCATGTATTTGAGCAGAGAACCTCTCACACCAGAGGTGTTCTATTTCTAAATGCACGAGTGAACGTAGGACACAGGTACAATTGTTGCTTTCAGTCTGAAATGTATTGTCGGAGGTTTTTAGACAATTGCAAGAGAACCACTTACCGGTAATTAATTTCATTTTTTAATCTCCCCAGTAAAGCTATAATGGTCACATTCAGGCTGAGTTCACACTGGGGGAATCAGCGGCGCGGAATGGCAGCGGAATGTCGCTGCTTCAAACAGAATACATTATAATCTATGGGATTAATCCAAACCAGCTGCAGTGCGAAACATTTCCGGCGTGTCGGCGTCGCAGAAGCTGTTCACCGCGCTGCACCGCTAAAGATAGGATTGCTACTAGTTTATAAACCACTCAGTGGCATGGGGCCAAAATACATATTGGATCTTCTACCTGTATTTACACCCAGCAGGGCTCTGAGATCCTCAGGAAGTGGTCAGCTGGTAGAACCGGGTCAGAACCAAACAGCGTGAAGCTGCTTTTAGCTACTCTGCTGCACACAGATGGATCAGCTTCCTCATGACTCAAATGTGTCTCAACTCTAGTAACTTTTACATCTAAACGAGAAACTTTCATGCATTCATCAGCCTTTAATGGGATGTTTCCTATGCTGCACCCTCTGCACTGTAACTGCTCACTCTTTAACTTTGCCGTTTTACATTATTCTTGCATCTGTGTATTTTAAATGTGATTTTATAATCTGCTGTTTTATATGTTGTCACAATGATTTCGATGCTTTATGTTCTTGCTGATCTTGCTGAAAATCACATTGAATGGCTTCTGTGTATGAAATGATCTATATAATTAAAGCTGCCTTGCCTATAGCGGTACTATGTTAGAACATTATTTAGAGACTTGAGATTTGTTTTACAAATTTGCTGTAACAGCTTTAAAGAAATGACATGAGCCAGACAGGAAGCGAGACGTGCTTTAACGAGGCCCATCCGGTATAATTTAAAGAAAACCTGCGTTGCATTATTTTTGTCGGCTTTTGTTTTATTACTGATAAAAGAAATATCAGTTCACAGTGTATGACAGTCCACTTTATTTTTACAGGTATATTTAAAATGTATTGTGTCAAATTTTTAGTAATTTGGTTGCGTTGTGAGCAGTGGCGGTTCTACATGGAATTACTCCCTGGGCGAGGCCCCCTTTGAGCGCCCCCCCAACCGCCCCCACCCCCACCACCCCACCTGCACGAACACACGCATGTTTTCTACAAACAGGCATGTTTTATTAGAACGACTATTGAACATTCATTTTTCTAAGTTGCACATATTTACATTAATTACTATGAAGTTGTCAGAATGTAAGGCAATATACATTATACACTGTATCAAAATATATAGAATCAAATATACAAAAACAACTAAACTAACTAAATATTAAGAATATATGAACATAATATATAATAAATATTCTAAATAGCAAAAATATTTCACACATAACAAACTAAAGATAATCACTACAGCATTGCACTTAGAATAGAAAACACAAACTAAAATTAAAACCTAACTTTGATGCAACGTCATCAATAATGTCATCATATGAAATCTGCTCCCCTACTGAGTGATTGATACTAATCAGAGCCAGGTTAGTGAGCCGCCCCTGAAACATAGCTGACCTCAGGTATGACTTGATCAAGTTTTGAAAAGCTCCTCTCAGCTTGAGCCACAGTGACTGGCAGAGCAGTCCAAAAGTTGGAGTAGATCTCCAATAGATCTTTATCATGATCCATAATATTTTAGAATTGCCCCTGAAATTGTAATTTAAACTGACATAAAAAAAACTGTAGACTACCAAAAATGCCACCTTTTACAGAACAAACCAGGTAAAAAATAATCAGTGCAGCCATCTGCAATAAATAAACAGGATAGTTAGTGGTGACTGGGGTGTTTTCTTCTGCTTGTAGAGTTGTTTTATTTATTATCATGTGAACTTGATCAACATGTGTTTGTTGTTGTTCAGGCAGGCCACAGGCTGCAGCGAGCATTTAACAAATCCTAGTTTGAATCAGTAAAAAACGATTCAAGGAATTTATTCGAACCATTTGAATATTCGTTTCAATATTTCAGCCCTATTAGCTCTGTTAGCAACTAGTTGACTGAATTTAACCGTTAAAATCCCAGTTAACTGGTTCAAAAAATTGAAAACATTCATCATGAGAGCGTACATACCTTTATTTTTCTCCTCTTTTTTTTCTTTTTTATTCCTGAATCGGGCACCTGATGGTTTTAGCCTTTTTATGTTCATCTCTTCTGTTTGGCTCCTGACTCGATAAGTTTCCTTCAGTAAGGACTAAACAATTTGACCTTGATGGGGGTGTGACCACAAAATCGTTTTGTTTTTCCTTTTTTTATTCGGCCATTTCACACTATTCAGAGAAACCTGAAAGAATGATAGGCCTGTGTTTATGATATTATGAATGAAATGTGGAAGAACATCAAGATGTGATCAACTTTAGCCATGTTGATACAGTTGATTCAGCCCCTACCTGCTCATTTCATTTGGACCCACCCAGAGGTGAATTCCCCCGCCGCACCCCTCCCCTTCCTCTTCTTCATACACACACGGTGCACGGAGCGTCTGCAGCTGCAGGGGGCGCCAACTTGCAGTTTCCAATCCAGACACTGTCATATGACAGATAATAGAAAACCTCGGTGCGGCGCAGATTTCCTTTTTTTTTTTTTTTTACTCAGCGCTTGTGCGCCCCTTTTGTGTCATGAAAAAATGCCGCCCCGGGCAACTGCCCTGTCTGCCCGTGCCTAAAACCGCTACTGGTTGTGAGAGCAGATATCCAGAGACGACCTGCCAGGAACCGCAGTTGGTGGGAATGCCGTTCTGTGAGTAAGCAGCATGGAAACCAGACTGCCTCTGTACCAAATTCAATGTAAAGCAAGTTTTAGGTGTTTGAACCACATCTAGTGTAGTACTGGATGGGCTGCTGGAGCCCTAGTGGCCTAATGGACAAGGCATTGGCCTCCTAAAGCAGGGATTGTGGGTTCAAGTCCCACCTGGGGTGATGGCTACCTGCTTAACTAACTTTACTCATACAGTTGTGCTGTCTTTCCACATGTAGTTCTTGGTAATATGGACTAAAATGTACAAATATGTGTTGAGTCCATCAACGTGCTATCCACTCAGAGCTGGAAACATCATAACAACTAAAGAACACGGCACAAAGGGTGGGGCCCTCATTGGGTGGAAGACAAAGCACAGCCAACCGTCCCTCCCGCTCATCTTACCCTTACTGGCTGTTTACCAGCAGCATCAGCTGTTGATTACATTTCACTCACTGAGAATTTCACAACGGCAACGGGTAGGAACGAAAATGCTATTTTCTTTCTATTGTTAAGCAACAATCTGCATAAAGCAGACATGGTAAATTGTCGTGTCTCTCCTGGTTGTTGCGCATCTCTGAACTGAGAGGTTTCTTCGGTTCTAACGACCGATGGGGAGGTCCAAGGTTAACTATGTGGTGCAGACACTTTTAGAGGGGATCAAGTCAAATGTAAGTGGCCCAAACGTGTGATTTCAACGTGTCTGGCTTTTGAAAGGAAGTCAAATATTCTTCTGTTCAAGCACTTAGTGTGACCAAAACCTGGAAGATTGAGAATCTACAGCTACACAAGTCAAAAACGTCAACCTGTGCTAAAACTGGAGATAAAAAGTTCCTTTTATTAATACAGCAGCTGGAGAGCAAACTGAGAAGAGGTGGCTTTGCTTCGCTTCGCCTGTACAAAGACATAAAATGTAATCACACTGTAACCTGAATAAGAAATCCAACTTATTGAACTTTTCTGAACATGGTGGATGTTCATCTGACGATATTTAATTACTGCTGTGGGCCAAAACAGAACAATGATGAGATGACGCAGCTGTGTCACACACGTCCTAATCGATCTGGGTTTAAAATGATGTCTCCACAAAGGGCCCGTTTTGATAAATTCTTCTAAATTATGTCTTTTGTTTCTTTTCTCATGTCTCCATGTAATCTCTGGTGGAAGGGATTAGGAAATGGAGATCGCTGGTCTCTCACGCTGGTGACTGTGGGTTTATAATCCATAATGATCGATCCAGTAAGACCTTGGTGGCAACCTGAACGTCTTCACGACTATAACTGTGGGTCATTTATGCCAATAGGTCTGCGACGCAAGCTTTTTCATTAACTTATCTCCTGACCTGGTCAAGAAACTCCACTTCAGAGCTAAAGCAATACAGTTATTAGCTTGAACCTAGACCTCATCCACACAAATGACCTCTCACTCTATTGACCACCAGAATAGATCCAAGCCTGATTTAATGTCCATTCACTAATTTCAAAGACGTTTAATTTGGTTAGTGCACTTTTAAACTTTTAAGGTTTTTGAAGCCTTACAGCTCTTTTAGCGTCTGTCCTTTTCCTTGTTTTTCTCCTCACAGCCGCCACATTCAGCCTAGTCCCTGAGTTGTTTACACTGTAAGAAATGAAATGTTGAATTTACTTAATAAAACTCTGTCAACTGGTTAAATGTAAAGAGCTTAAATGTAAAGAGTAATATTCATTATTAAAGAAAGACTAGGCAGTTTAGCTTGGTTTTAGCACCCCCTAGTGTCCGTTATTAATTCTCCGTGGTCAAACCAAAAGTGAAACTTATCTTCTCTATGTGCATTCGTCTTTTTAACGCCTTAGCCTGAGTCATGCTTCTGCGTCTGCATCAGTGTGGAGACACGCAACGCCATTATCCGTCCTCGCGGGCCTGCTGGAGAGCCCTCGCAAGGACGGACGGAGTCGAGCTCCCTTTTCTAAACATCCGTCCGTCGAGACGGAGAAAGCAAGCTTGTGATGGGTCAGGGCACCGCTGTCATCTACACCGCCACCATTGCGCCCTCAAAAACATAAAGAGAGCCGAGGATAACTAGCGGCAGACACGGAGAAGCTTGAAGAATACCTCGCGAAAAAACTCTAAAAACATGAATGTTTAATTCCCCCGTGACTGGAGGAGTGAAAAGATACGCAGCAACTGTTTTATTTGTGGACGGAAATGACAGGAAATGTGGGTTTAGAGATGGCGAGCGCATGAAGAGGTGGAGGAGAATGAGAGACAAATTCATCTGTGTTAAAAAGTCTCTTATATACAAAAAGCACAATACAAACACACTAACTTGGACCGGATACATGTCAGGATACCACAGAACAGCACTACGCCCTCTGTTGTCCTGGCGGGGAATTGCTTTGCAACACTCCCCAGGAGACAGAGAAGTATGAGGTCTCTCACTTTTGGAGCTGAAGGAGAAGCATGACTCAGGCTTTACAGCTGAAACGTCTCCCCAGCCTTCTTTTGTGTCTACAGGAGTGATTCATCACTAAATTAAACAAATCAGCTGTGTTCATGATCTAAAACAGGCAGGAAATGTGCTGGAAGCTGACTGCAGCACCAGGTATGCCAGCTCCGTTGTTTTCTAAGTCCAACAGAACGGACCGGCACTCTGAAGTTGAAAATGTGGTATTCTGGCCACAGAGGGCGGTGGTGGTCTGAGTGACATTTCATTAACCTGTAAAGGGTCACTTTAGCACACACTGGCTCAAGAATATGATTTAATGATATGAAAAAGTTGGTAACCATTTAAACATTGTCATGTTAAAAGCAGGGCTGTCTAATATTATCGGTCTACCAATAACATCGGTCAATATTGGCACTGAAATGGTAAATCGAAAAATATCCGTACCGATTTTCGGTCTTTAAATGACCATTTTTACACACCATACACACATCATACATCAAACTCTTCAGCTACTTATCCCCTCGCTCATAATGTTAAAATGACAGAGCAGAGGTAAAGTGTTGAGATGTTTTACTTTATTTGGAACAACTTGTGAAGTAGAAATTATCCCGTGTGGTGAACGTACTCTGTACTCACAGCACAACCACATAGCTAGCTATCTAACAAACGACTAAAACAAAAGCAAGAATCTTGCTTTTCTTATCTGAACATCTTTATAAATGTTTTCTCACCATAGCTCCAATGTACAGAAATAAAATACATGACTACCTATTACATGCACAGGGAGAACGAGATTCAGCTGCTGTTGGAGACTAAATAAATATAACACATTTCCTTTTACTGTTTTAAATTAGTTGTCATTTTGCACAAAAATGTTTCAGATTGTGGCATGAAAGCAGATATGATGTCAGTAACCTAAAATGTTTCAGGTTTTCTTTTTGTACAAGAGGGGGACCCAACACATCGGTATCGGTTTATGTCGGTGTTGGGTTAAGAGTCAGATAATAATCGGTATATTGAATATTGGTTAAAAATGAAGCCAATCCCAAGTTAAAAGTAGATGTGTTTTACTCTTTACATGATTAAAGCAACTAGGTTAAGGGGAAGCAGTTGACATAACTTCAGAATTTAATTTCTTACAGTGTAGTTTCTACTTCACAAATCTACAATGAAGCTGTTTTTTCCCCGCTGATGCTTTGAAATGCTTCATTTAAATGTCAGAATAACATTTTTTTTCTTAATGAGTCCTCCATTGTACGTTTCAGAGATCAAGAGGAATCAAAATGTTTAGTTTCTGAGTTGTCAAACAGCGTCAGAGTCAGAAGTGTTGAAGTGGAGTTGAAATCCTTTTCTAATTACAGTAACTTATTTCTAAAGGAAGCAGCTCGGCTGGGATGAGAAGGGAAGTGGCCACACTGTAGAGCTCCCACAGAGAGAAAGAAAGACTGCTGCACACACACACACACACACACACACACACACACACACACATATGGGCCACTAACTGACATATTTTTGTTGTTTCAGCTATGTGAGGTGTGCTGGAGCAGGGAAACATCCAACACATGCTGGATAGTGGCCCTCCAGCATCAGGATTGGGCTCTCCTGTGTCAAAGGCTACTTTAGCATCACTTAAGAGTTTTAAATCAAGGTTTCATTCCATTCACTCCATCTTCAACATGGACTCTTGGGGTTTCAGCTCAAGCTAGAAGATCTGCTGGTTGCTCATTCCACAGCGGCACTAAGGGAAGTTGAGTTTACCACGGTGAGACTAAGAATCCTTTTAAAAATCCAGTTAATTTAAAGAGGATTCACCATAATTAGAAATAAGAGGACAGCTTATCCTAAATCCTGTTTTAATTACAAGAAGCACACTTCTGCTTTCTCCTCTTCACCTTTGTTGTGTGCAAACAAGGAAACACCCAACATGGGTCAGTATGTTACGTCTTCCTGTATTTGGTGGAGCAGAATGCTTTTGGGACAGCTCCAAGACCGTCAAACACACCCTCTGTCACACACACACACACATCATGCTGGAATCCTTCTATTCTCCAGTGAGGCAAACCCAGTCCCACCACTGCTCCCACAACACACACAGCCTAACTAATGGCAGCTGATACTGCACCACAGCACCCCTGAACAGAGCCAAATCCATACATCAGTTTATTATTGGCATAGCCTAAGCTCAGGCTCAGCATATGCATGCTGATTTAACAGTTTGCATTTATGCAAAGTGCAGTGTGTGCAATAAAAGGAAGAAAATTAATCGTTAAACCGCTTAACGTTCCGTGATTTATGTCCATCCGGTCCTGTTTCATAAGGAGAAGCTGTTGCATCCACGTCCAAGTTTGTCCAGCATCGGCTGCAAGGATTTCACCGTGGTTAACGGTTCAGCCGGGGGCCAAAACATAATTAATTTGGTGGGATCTGGATCTGGGACTTCTGCCATCTGGTAATTGTTTTTTATATCTGAAACTAGCAGGCGTGGACACTTCTAAATCCTGAAGGAGGGGTGTGTGCTGACAATGAGTCGGCTTGTGACGGGGAGGCCGTCTTTGGTGAAAGTCCTAAATGGAATAACTTTAAAAGGGAACAATATGACACCTCGTTTGCTTTGATTTTGGAAATAAAATGTTTTAGCTCCATATTTTCACCATAGAATGTGTCCAAACAGCCAAATGCACTGAAAAATGAGTTTAAAATTAAAAACTCTATTTGGCTAAATTGTCCTTGTTGGCTGATTGATCTTCATTTATTCTGCTCGTTGTTTTCCATTCAACCGTTTCCATTCATAAAATGTCATCATACAACAAACCTGCAAAAAACACTAGCAAATAAATCCAACTTTAAGTTTTAAGAATTCTAGCCAAGCAACATTTGCTTACCTCACTGGTAACTTTTTAACTCAAAACAAGGAAAATTGGTCATATTTAAGAATATTTACTTCATTTCAATTAATGCTGTTTTTACAGAAAATGCTTTTTTTACACTAAAAATAAGATCAAATATTTAAAAACAAGTCTTGTTTTTACTTGAAAATCAGTTTTTCTGTTGGATGTCCAGCTAAACTTTTAAATATGTTAGCACACACATAGCTTTCCACAGCAATATTATCGAAATTTGCAGGTTTTAGCTACTCTAAGACTTCAATCCTCCTAGTAAAACAAAAATAAATGAGTGTCTTGACATTTTACATTCTCTTTGCATAATTAAGTTCTGAAATAATCAGAATCTTAGAGGATTGTGACAGAAAAGACAAAAAAATCTGTTTTGTGAAAATGCATTAAACAAGGTTATAATTATGTGTCTTGCACACTTTGTGCAGGCATCAATAGAGGAAGAATAAAAGATATATGAAGAAAAACAGAAACAGTTGTAAAGGACAGAAGTGAAAGGCTGCAAACACATGTTGCCTCCTACCAGAGTAGGTGAACTGTAGCCTTGGCTGAGATGCTCTCCAAGCTCCCGTCAGAGTGACTCCGAGGTGGGCCAGCAGGACCGCTGTCACCAGCCAATACCTCTTCATCCCCATCACACACTCTGATTCAAAGTCTCACTCTTTTAAAACAAGCCCCAACTCCTCAGATGTGTCCCTACAAAACCAAAGTCTGAATGCTTTCAGGGTGTGAAGTCCAAGTCGCTGAGATACTAAATCCAAACACTCTCAGCAGTCCACGCGTGTTCGCCTTGAGCAAGTCCAGATCCATCAAATTATTTACTGCTTCTTCTGAGAGCAGATCTCACACAAACACTTCAGTCTGAGTGTTTGGGAATTGTTTTGTGTGTATGTGTGCGTATGTGTGTGTGTGTGTGTGTGTTTGTGTGTGTGCGTGTGCGTGTGTGTGTGTGGGCTACAGAGATGAGGAGGAGAATGTATTCCAAGAAAAGACTCTCTGCTGCCTCCTCGTAGCTTGACAGCTCTCTACTGTTCATGTGTTGTCCCGGCTCTGCTCTGTGTGTGTTTTCTCTCTTTCTCTCCCAGAAAGGCGGAGAGAGAGAGAGAGAGAGAGAGAGAGAGAGAGAGAGAGAGAGAGAGAGAGAGAGAGAGAGAGAGAGAGAGAGAGAGAGAGAGAGAGAGACGTAATCCCAGATCTTAGTGACCGCCCAGCATACACACACACACACACACACACACACACACACACACACACACACACACACACACACACACACACACACACACACACACACACACACACACACACACACACACGTAGACAAGCCTGTCTATTCACCACTCTTAGAAAACCTAGTTAAAGTGGAAATGAAACAGACAAATCAGCTTTCATCTTTATTCAAATTTCACACACACACACACACACACACACACACACACACACACACACAGTATTTCCATTATCGCTGGGTGTTTTTTTAGAAGAAAGTTTATTACCAGAACAAACTCACTATTTATTTAGAAAATGTTCAATTACAACAAAATGACACAAACTACGCTCATAAAAATAAAGCTGTTGCAAGTTTAAGAACACAAATCAGGACAGAAAATGTTCCCAAACCTGGAATATTTAGACACATACATGTGTGGAAAAGAAAAGCCATGAAAGCAGATTTAGATGCTGAAATCTGCCTAAAGATCTGAAATGTTGAGCTTCATTTACCAAGTTGTGTCAACAGGAGAACTGAAGAGAGAGCTGAGTCGGATTTTATTATCAATCCATGTTCCTACCCTCACCAATAGAGCTCCGGACGTCACGTGACTCTCAGAGAGTAGACGCCATGTTGGCAGGCAACAAAGGTAAACAAAATGAAAGGGATCGGCTTGGATTTGACTTCGTCGGAGTTTACTTCACACTTTAAAACCGAAGAAATCATTTTATATAGTCAGAAATTAAATAGACTAAACATCTCCGACCCTTATCGTGCCCCTGGGATACTTTTTAAAAACGCCAGAAGCTGTCGGAGCGGACTTCTTACCGGACCTGGCCGGGGAACCCCTTGGGATTTCCCCAGAGGAGCTGGCCCAAGTGGCTGGGGAGAGGGAAGTCTGGGTCTCCGACTCCGGATTAGTGGACGAAAATGGATGGATGGATGGATGGATGGATGGATGGATGGATGGATGGATGGATGGATGGATGGATGGATGGATGGATGGATGGATGGACAAATAACAGATTTACATGTAAGTAGTTTAAATAGAGTGCTGTGCTGTTTGAATGTATAAACTGAACGCCAAGAGAAATCACTAGTTTGATTTTTTTTCCGTGAATAAAATAAATATGTCAGGCAGGAGCGTCTCAGGATCTGTCTGAGATCTGTCTCGGTGAGACAGATAATAGCAATCCAAAGTGCTTCTTATGTGTGATCTGACAATTGATCAACCATTGCCTAAAAATTAAATACAGCTTAGCCGGTTAATTGCTGTGATCATAAAACACGTAAACGGCAGCACGCAGAAATCACGAGGCAACGTTTTACGTGATGTTTACTTGTTGTTATGAGTAATAAGACAGAAAAAGCCACGCCAATATAAGTTTAGGAAGCCCACTAAGAATCGTAATAAAAGCATTTAAAATAAACACCATACACAGTTGAGGAAACGTTGGTTTAAGTACCTGATATGAAGTGGTCGCTGCATAAGCAAAATCCTTTACTCTCGGGGTCCCACAGTTTCATTTAAGCCCGGTCACTAGTGCGTTTTATTACAATGATCCAACGTTTGCGGCGCTCCGGATCTTGGGGAATCCTGTAGAAGGCTCATTCCTAATGTCGTCCGTGTCTGTTCTGCATCCTGGGGCACAACAGGAATCTAACATATTTCCCATTTGATTGAGTTTTCTGACAATAACAAATAGTCCAGCTGCGGGCTTCTGCCTGCCAACATGGCGCCGTTTCGATTTGAACTGTTGCATGCCGGGAGAAGTGACGTCAACTCCAGGAGCTCTATGGACACGAGCTTTGGGAAGTGACCAAAAGAACGAGATCGCAGATACAAGCGGCTGAAATGAGTTTTCTCTGCAAGGTCTCCGGGCTCCGCCTTGGAGATAGGGTGAGAAGCTCATTCATCTGGGAGGGGCTTCATGGACACGATGGAGGGACAATAGGTCTCTCACCTGGCCAGGGAATGCCTTAGGATTCTCCTAGAGGAGCTGGCCCAGGTAGCAAGGGAAAGGGAAGTCTGGGCCTCCCTGCTTAGGCTGCTGCCCCCGCGACCCGATGATAACGGACGGATGTCAACTGGTTCCACGAAACCTAGTTGCTTAATTGTAAACCCGGCTTTCCACTGGATGTGTAAGTGGCTAATAACAAGGTAAACGGGTTTTACCCCCGAGCTCCCTTCCCTCTGGGAGCGTTTCAGATGCTAAAGTGCAGCAAAAGTGTTCTACACTCTTGGTGCTGCAAGGTCACAAAATGACCTTATTTTGAAAGTTCCCGGATGTTTCACACTGCTTCCTGTGTTTGAATTCCTGTCTGGCCTGATCTGGACTGCTGAGCTTGACGCGCCCTAGATGCATAGTGCTTAAAAAAAAAGCATTAACCTAGTAGAGTGATGCATCACTACGCTGGGTTGCATCCAAAACACCACGCTTCACGGCTGCTCAAACTCAATCAAACTTTATTTGTAAAACACTTTTCATATAAAAAAAATACAGGTCAATCACCCCATATAACCCATAATCTCATCATTTCCAAAAAAAAATATAAAAATAATCTGCTGAAAACACGCCCATTCAACATAATAAACCCCCGTGGAGGGTAACTCTGAAGTGCCTTTTTTCCCTCCACCTGACTCAATCTTCATATAAACCCTCTTATCTCTATTAAGGTAGCGCGACTCGGGTTGCGAATGACCACAGTCACCAATTCTTGTCATGTGTCTATGCCTATGTATGTCTGATCTCAGAATTGTGTGCACTGAAACTCTAAGTTCCCTCTGGACACATGGTACTCTAAGTTCCCTCTGGAAATATGGTACTCTAAGTTCCCTCTGGAAATATGGTACTCTAAGTTCCCTCTGGAAAGTTAGTTGGTTGGTTGGTTGGTTGGTTGATTGGTTGGTTGGTAACAGCGACTAATTGCTAACTTTGCAGACGTTACGAGTATTAGGGACATTGCGCGACGCTTATGCATCCTGTGGAAAGGCCCCGTTTACAGTAACATACACTGTTATAGGTTTTTGATGTTAAAGGAAACGTATACTCTTTACAGGTTCAGTTGAACCAGTTGACATTACTTGGTCAAGTAAAGTCAACATTTAGTTTGTTAGTGTGTACTGGTTTTAAACATTTAAAGTAGCCAGAGGTGTCGGATCTAAGTTTTGTTACAGCAAATGTTTTGTTTTTTTGTTCTTGTTTGCTTGTTTTTGGATAAATTACAGCTGGATCCTCCTCCAGTGCTGCAATCTGTGTGTGTGTGTGTGTGTGTGTGTGTGTGTGTGTGTGTGTGTGTGTGTGTGTGTGTGTGTGTGTGTGTGTGTGTGTGTGTGTGTGTGTGTGTGTGTGTGTGTGTGTGTGTGTGTGTGTGTGTGTGTGTGTGTGTGTGTGTGTGTGTGTGTGTTTGCTGCAGTCTAATCAGGCGACAAACGCTGGATCTCACAATCTAATCCAAAACAAATCCACTTCTCCTTTCTCTCGTTATTCTCCCAGTTTCCACTCCTCGCCCAAAATGCAATCATTAAAGTCTTCTTTCCATTCTCTCGTATTTTCTTTAGAAACTGTCTCATTGGGGTACATGTGCATGGGCTGAATTTTTCACCGGCTCAAGTTCAATCGTAGGCTATAAGAACAATTTATTCATTCTCCGGAATAAATAATGAATTTGGGTTGCATGCAAATGAGAAAGAAGACACACTCTCTGAGGATTTTGGGTTTTGTAAATGATTTATTCTCCACGTTTGTTTATTATTTTGTAATTAGAGCATTTTTTTATAAACAGCCATTTAACAGGATTAATCTAAGCCCATGTTTAGACAACCGCACACTGGCTCTAGTTGGTTGTGGGTGTATTCAGACAAACCTGCTTTGTTACTGAAGTTATCTACGTGGTGAAGAAAAGACGAGGTTGTCTCGTGGTCAAACGGACTAGCGAACTCTCTCACTGGCATCAGCTGCTGCTGAGTGACCTTTAGGATGTTACAGAAGCTGCTTGTTTCAGTAACTGTGATTAAATGATTGCATTTATCATAATGGGGAAAAAACTCAAGTCAGTAATTTATTTGTGCCTTAATTATTTTTAGTTTTGCACCATTAATCAGCGAGATGTTCACCATGTTATTTATAACACTAGTAGTTATTCTAAATATAGAGAAACTGTTTAAAAAATAAAAAATAAAAGTATAATGAATATTAGTGATGATGCAAAACCAAAAAGCGTTTATGTTTACAATTACGTCAATAAAGTATGAAGAATTTCAGAAAAATTGAGAAAATGGTGCGTAATACGCATGTTACTACATATTCACTACTACATATTCATTACTATATATTGATTGCTACATATTCAGTACTACATATTCATTACAACATATTCATTGCTACATATTCATTACTACATATTCATTACTACATATTCATTGCTACATATCATACTACATATTCATACTACATATTCATTACTACATATTCATACTAAATATTCATTGCTACATATTCATTACTACATATTCATTACTACATAATCATTACAACATATTCATTGCTACATATTCATTACTACATATTCATTGCTACATATTCATTGTACATATTCATTACTATATTCATACTACATATTCATTGCTACATATTCATTACTACATATTCATTACTACATAATCATAACAACATATTCATTACTACATATTCATTACTACATATTCATTGCTACATATTCATTGTACATATTCATTACTATATTCATACTACATATTCATACTACATATCCATTACTACATATTCATACTACATATTCACTGCTACATATTCATACTACATATTCATTGCTACTTATTCATACTACATATTCATTACTATATTCATTGTACATATTCATTACTATATTCATACTACATATTCATTGCTACATATTCATTGCTACATATCATACTACATACTCATACTACATATTCATTACTACATATTCATACTAAATATTCATTGCTACATATTCATTACTACATATTCATTACTACATAATCATTACAACATATTCATTGCTACATATTCATTACTACATATTCATTGCTACATATTCATACTACATATTCATTGCTACTTATTCATACTACATATTCATTACTATATTCATTGTACATATTCATTACTATATTCATACTACATATTCATACTAAATATTCATTGCTACATATTCATTACTACATATTCATTACTACATAATCATTACAACATATTCATTGTACATATTCATTACTATATTCATACTACATATTCATTGCTACATATTCATTACTACATATTCATTACTACATAATCATTACAACATATTCATTACTACATAATCATTACAACATGCTACATATTCATTGTACATATTCATTACTATATTCATACTACATATTCATTGCTACATATTCATACTACATATCCATTACTACATATTCATTGCTACATATTCATTGTACATATTCATTACTATATTCATACTACATATTCATTGCTACATATTCATACTACATATCCATTACTACATATTCATACTACATATTCATACTACATATTCACTGCTACATATTCATACTACATATTCATTGCTACTTATTCATACTACATATTCATACTACATATTCACTGCTACATATTCATACTACATATTCATTGCTACTTATTCATACTACATATTCATTACTATATTCATTGTACATATTCATTACTATATTCATACTACATATTCATTGCTACATATTCATTGCTACATATTCAGTACTACATATTCATTTCTGCATATTCATTACTACATATTCATATTACATATTCATTACTAGGGATGAGCCGGATACTCGTTTCAGACGAGTATCCGGTATGGATAAAGCATTTTTGACGAATACGAGCATGAAACGAGCAAACCTCGTAAATATCTGTAATCATGCTGAAGGAAAATCCTCATTGGGCAAGTCTTCACGCTCTGTGATTGGCCAGTCACATAGAGCGCCCGCCCCTCCCTACTCACAAAACTCTCTAGCCCAGGGGTGTCAAACGTGCGGCCCGCGGGCCGGATCCGGCCCGCAAGCGGGTTAAATCCGGCCCACGAGATGGTTGTGTAAACTTTATTTTCATACTTTACAATGTAGAGTGAAAATAAACGTATCTTTGTGAGCAAGTTTTCTCTGTAATGAGTATAAATAAAACAAAGCTGCGCTCAAGGCTCACACAAGAACTTGAATCACATCCTGAAGATGGCTGCCACTCAGGATGTGACTTCTGATATTGATGTGCTGGTGAAAGCTAAGAGATGTAAAGTAAAATGAGTCAAATATACTTTAAGTGCTGCATGAAACTGAGCTTGCCATGTGATCTGTAAGCTCTTTGAATCACTAAGGAATGTTTTTTTTTTATTTGTTGATTTTTTTTTTGTTTTTTCACATTTTCAAGTACACTTCAGGTGTTGTACTTGTACTACACTGTCCTCAGGCTCCAGCCTTGCTTTATATTGATTGTATTAAAACAAAGAAAACAATCTGAAGTTTTTTTTTTAATTTACCGGTCCGGCCCACTTAGGACTAGATTTCCCTCGATGTGGTCCCCTGAGTAAAAATGAGTTTGACACCTCTGCTCTAGCCGGTCGGGAGCTCAGTCCGTCCGGCTCATCCACGCACACACACAGACAGTAACGGATCTCGCTGTGCTTGCTTCACTGTTGCTCACGTTTCTTCAGTTTTCCCTAGGTTTTTTTCAGCTCACCCCTTTTTCGGTTGAATATTTAAAGTTACTATTTTTCGTAACTTACATGGTGCATTTGACAAGACAGAGCTGATGTTCTGCATCAGTCACTCACTACCTCTGCTCCGGTCGGGTTTTTTTTAACTCCATCTCTCTCCCTCTCACCCTCTCTATCTCTCTCAGACACACACACCTTCATCAACATTGTTTGGTTTAACTTTGTGTGGCAAAATGCCAAGAACGTTAAGAAAAAAATCAGTTTAATCAAATTAAAATTTAAAAAATATATAAAGTTGTGTGCTGGTTCTGGCATTTCATATTTCCTAGTTCCTACTGCATGAGTTCAGATGTATTAATCCATGCACTTAAATATTAATGTTCTGATTTTATTGAAACACTTGTTCTGTAATAGTTTCTTTACTGTTGTGATCAAAAATATTTCATCTCAATTCTGAGGCTGCTCTGTAAATAGTTTTCAAATAAACAATACACATATCAACTTCTGATCATTCCATATAAATTTCAGACTTAAAATAATATATTGATGTAAACCACACCCACTTCTGGCTAAACCACGCCCACTTCCAGGTTTTGTCACGCCCATTCCGAGTACAGTTACAGATAATTTAGTTGGTGAACAGATACAGATACAGAAACAGATAGTGGTGTACTCGCTCATCCCTATTCATTACTACATATTCATTACTACATAGTATACATGTTTATTTTTCATAGGAGGATTTTGGACAGTATTTGTCATGTTTGATTATGCTACTCTTATAATAAACTTTTTTTCATTAAAAAAAAGTACATTTTGTCACTCCACAGTTGAAATTAAAAAAACATTTAAAAACTATTTAAAATTAGCGATTAGTAGCAGATTAACTTTAGACACTTGTGCAATTAATCGTGATTAACACGGTAGATTGACAGGCCTAACACGTGTGTGTGTGTGTGTGTGTGTGTGTGTGTGTGTGTGTGTGTGTGTGTGTGTGTGTGTGTGTGTGTGTGTGTGTGTGTGTGTGTGTGTGTGTGTGTGTGTGTGTGTGTGTGTGTGTGTGTGTGAGTGTGTGTGAGTGTGTAGGTGTGCGTGCATGTGTGCGTGTGTGCCTGCGTGCGTGTGTGTGTGTGTGTGTGTGTGTGTGTGTGTGTGTGTGTGTGTGTGTGTGTGTGTGTGTGTGTGTGTGTGTGTGTGTTACGCTTCCAGAAACGCATCAAGCTCAGTAGTTGAGGTTGGATCAGACAGGAAGTCAAATGCAGCAGCAGTGTAAAACATCAGGCACCTTCGTAAATAAAAGACACGTGCAGATTTCCAGTTGCTTCACTAGAAAAAGTATGTCACTACCTGAAACCTGAGCTGAGGTAAACAGAACAGACCAGACCTTTTTAGATTCAGGTTGCTGTCTTCCTCCTTGCTTGTGTAACATGAGCTGACGAAATCACACGTGGTTCTACAATTCTCCAGTCATTTCGTGACCTTGCAGGTCCAACTGCGTGGGACGCTTTGCTGCCGTCTGAAACGCCCCCGGTGGTAAAGAATGCAAAGCATAAATGGGTTTATTACGATGCTTATGCATAAATATCCCACATCACAAAAACTCAGAGTCCCAGCTCATACAAAAGAAAAAACTAAACAATTTTAGTGACCGGCATCCCGCTTTCCTTTCATGAAACTTTATCTTTGCAAAATAAGACACTTACCTCCGTAGGCCGGTTGTTCCAAACAAACAGGTAAGTCAAAAACTAAACCGTGGATCTGGCATATTTAGAGATTTTGAGTGAGAGGGAAAGTAGCTGAAGAGTTTGATGTATAATATATGAATGGTGTGTAAAAGTTGAGTCATTAAAGGAGTAAAAACCAACATCGATCATTTCTGATATTATACTTTAACGATAATAACGGACATCCTTGACGTACGTTCATCTCTGTGCTTTTGCTGTAGCAGTCAGACTGAACCCTCCTACAGTAAGCTTGCAGATCATTCAGACGAGACTAATTGAATCTCATTGCCAACCTCATCAGTCGGTCTGTTATTTACAGCAAATGAACACCCAGGTTGCGCGAACAAAAAGCCTTTTATTATCGCCAAACAAGTGACCTAAATTAGTCAATTAGCTTTTGAGCTCTAGCTGTTGTTGCTGCGGCCAACGGCCTCAGATCCCACCGCTGCCTTTCTCTACCAACCACATAAACACACGAACACGCGTCCAATGGCTCATGTACGTTCCCCGTGCTCCACAAAGACGAGGAGAATGGAGCTGATAATGAGGACACAATGTCATCTTGTCATTCTTTTTGTTTTCTGACCTAACATGACCAATTCACAGCTGTCAATTAGTGGTGCCGGGGTAAAATGACAGCAAATCATTTACTGAGTGTTTTAATGTTTATCATTGGCTATAAACAAACACAAACCACTATTAGGAATATTTTTAACATGTAAATCAATCACGTGTTTTTCCCCCCAGAGTTTTAAACTTAAAGGCTTAAAAGGGTTTCAGCTTTGCCAATTACATTTTTCAAAACGTTGGAAAAGGGACTATTTTAATTTTATCACCTCTCATATTAACTTTAATCAAGTGTTTCCACCTGAAAGGTGATAAAGATGATTGTTGTAGTTTTATTGTGCTGCAGGAAGAAATACAAACTACAACTTCTACTCTGCTGAATTTTTCTGATATTAGCCTTTTTTTTAGAAAAAACAAGATTTTTGATGGATGCTGTTTCTATTTCCAGTGCTGACATCATCACCTGTCACCAAACGAAGCATTATTTTTTCATACACACATTTATTTGTCCACCTTATTTTTATGTAGTGCATTGCAGCCAGATTCCGTTTTCAAATGTCCTAAATAATTTGTGTGTTTGTTAGGTAATGCAGTGTCGATCGTTCACCCTTTAACTAAGATTGGCACCTTTTTTCACGCGGCTTGCTTGAGAATCAGTCAAACTTACTAAAGACAGCTTGAATAAAGTTCTCCTCTCTCTCTAAACTTCTGTCACATAAATTAGAGCCACTGTGGAAATATATATCAACTTTTCTCCTTTTAAAAACAAGGCAGAGATTCATTTGAACACAAACTTGTTCTTTATATTCCCTGTTTAATAGGTGAGTTATATACAATATAGCACTTTATTAAAAAGATTATGAAAAAGTGAAATTAAAAAATGCAATAAAAATTAAGCTGTATAAGCTAAACGGTCCATTTGAACCATTATTTTGACCCATTGTTAATTATTTGTTGGCCTGTTTATTGATGTTTATCACAATCACAAATTTTTTTTTAACTTTCACAAAGCAAAAAATTAGACATGCTCTTTATCAAAGTGTGGCTTTAATTGGAGCTCACGTCTTCCCTACCTGGAGCTGCGACAGGTGGGATTATGCTGCCATCTTCCTGATGTTCCTCACGGGGTCTTTGAGGGAAATCTCGCGATATCTGACGTAATAAGAGAGACCGTAATTATTTAAAGAGAAGAAAACAGCTGCTTAATCGGGAGAAAAAATGAAAATGAGAAACGGTGAAGCAGCTTGCTGCTGTTCTGTAAAAACATATTTTCACCACTAGAGGTCAGACTTAGACTGTTTATATTCGGAACTCTTACAAACCCAAATAACAAACAGCACTTTTAATTCTTAGTTGTTTCTGGGTTGGAAAATAGCCTAAAACTGCCCAACTGTGACCTATAATGTAATTACAGCTGTTACAATTAAAAGTCAGCAGAAACATGTGTTCTTCATAATTACGTTTTACAGATCCCGTCATTAAATACTTTAGTGAAACTCATCATATGCTTTTGCGACTGTAAAACACGTTAATGCATGTATTGTAAAAAAAATGTGAAATAATTACTTAAAAAACTTTCAGTTGTTTAAGAAATTGTTTGAACAACGCTTTATTTTAAATTATTTAAAAGTGATGGGAGTTTTTTTTTATGATGGAGGAAAGTGCTCGTCTTCCGCGCTCCCGTGTTGAAACCTTTGGTGCGTGCACGCGGCTGACAAGTGCGCGCTTGATGGGTTAAACGGGTATTTTATTATCATCCAAATAATATTTCCATTATTGGTAAGTAAAAATATTTTAATCTAATTAGTATTTATGTTTTCTTGGTGTTTATTTTTAAATTATACTCGTCTTGGTAGACGAACTTGTGACCGGGACACAAGTTCGTCCTACGAAGACGAGTATCCCTCCTCGTGATCAGACACTAATGAATCTCGCGTGTGTTGAAATGGATCTAAAAATAAAAGTTTTGGGAACAACAGAAAAGGTAGGTGTACTTTAAAGTCATGCTCAAAGATCTTCTATGTAACAGGTGGCTTACGCAAACAAATATATTTCACTTTTTTTAACTGGGCGTCACCAGGATGTAAATTCCTACGTGATAACTGATCAAAGAGCAAAACAAACCAAATTTTTATTGGTTTGTTGAATTTGACATTTAAATAATCAAACACAAAAAACAGAGGCGCTGCTGCAATTTAATTTTATTTCTCTTTTGTTTTGTTTTTAAAACACAGTTTATATGATCATTTGGGACTCTTTAATTGAAATTAAAAAACATTCACATTCATTATAATTGCCACAATCTGTTGTAAAACTGCGAAACAGGAAGTAGAAAATATAGGGTCAAAATACTTGATAAATTAGATGAAATATGGTGTTATAAACTTGGCGTTTCTGGTTTACTCCAGTTAAACTTTCTTTATATCAAGAGAAGCTGAATTGTGGGTTTATTTTAGCTAAATGTAAGCCTTTTTTTCCATCAGTGTTAAATTCACAAACTCAGTTTGAATAAATCATTTACTGACTTACATAACTTTATGATGGGGAAAAAAGCTCAAACTTTCTCGGAAAAGTGTCAGAGTGAGACCTCTTTCCCTTTTTCTCGCCGCCTCTCTCACGGCAGATAATAGGCTCTTATATAACCCGCCCGCTAGGTATTTTCCCTTCCTCCCATTGGTCAACCCCTTCTGCTATCTGTGATCTGATTGGACAAGCCCGGCGAGCGATGAGCTCATATTGGTTAAAAATAGTTGGGCTCGAGAGCGGCTAAAAATAGAGCAGTATATAAGGACGGCGGCCGCTCGCTGTTGTGCGCTAGTTCTCCTCTGCTGCTCGAGTCGGAGAGCTTGACGGAGGAACAGAATGAGGAGTACCGCTCTCAGCCCGCAGTACCCTCCCCTCTTCGCTCGTTTCTTCAAGTGTTGCACCAGAAGCAGCGTTATGGCTTTACACGAGCCCCGGCCACCAGCTCTGGGTGGGGCAGGCAGTGACGAACTTCCTTTGACTTCTTCGGTTTAATTCCTCTAGAGACAAACGGTCTCTTCCACAAAACGAACACAAAACTGGGAGGTTTTTAGTGCCAAATGTCATTTTAGTGAATGTTGTGGAAAACTTATTGTGATTTAAATGAGGGTTTTATCTGGTCACCTGCTGCTTCTTGAATAATTCACAGAATAAATGGTTTGTTAAAAGCAAGATGGTGGACAAACGTACTGAAATACTCTAATAGGTGTAGGAATGAACAAAATAACAAAAAGGGGTCAAGGCTTAATGAGAGGAATCAATGGCAATTTGATTAAAACAAAAACTTTACCACAGTTGTATTGCGAGTTGGGGTCAACCGATATGGAGTTTTCTAAGGCCGATACACGCTGCAGCTCAGTGGTAGGACTCACTCCTGCTCCTGGAGAGCCAGTATCCAGCACACTTTAACTCAACACCTGATTTCAATCAGCAGGTGATTAGGCTTCTGAAGAGCTTGAGCAGATGCTGCACAGGTCATTCAACCTCTGAATTATGTGTTGGAGTAACAAGAATCCTGGGTACCGGCTCCAGGACCAGGAGTGAGCACCACTCCTGCAGACTTTCATGGCTGACATTACGTTTTCCACCTTATTCACATGCTAAAACGTCACTAATAACAAAAGTAGATGTGTTGTGTAACATTTCTGAACTCAGTCTTTCAACGCCGACTTTAACCAACTCTTGAATCAGACTTTTGTGCAGTGTACAGCATCAAAGACATTTAACCAAGTTGATCACAAAATATTTCCCTTCATTGAAGGAATGTTGGTCAATAAACTGACCACGGATGAGAGGATTAGAGAAATAAAACATGTGACCAGAAAGAAATTTCAGTTGACGATAATGTTTTAGAGCATCTATCAAGCAGATGTTAACGGATGTAAATAAAATTTGGTTTATTAGGATGCCTGGGGATGTGCCTGACTCTAAATTGGCTCCACAAAAGATTAATTTATATATATATATATATATATATATATATATATATATAAGTAAATATTGGTATATTATATCGGTCAACCAATAAATCAGTCAATCAATAATGGTGAGACATGTGAACGTCATAATAAGCATTTTAAAATGCATCAATTTCTAATAACTGACTTAATAAATACAAACGAGAATTTTATTGTTGCTTTTTGTCTGTTTTAGTTTTGCTTCATTTCATTAGTTTTATATCCAAGCGATGAATAGAACCTGGATTTTATTTTTCCAGAAACACTAAAACATTAACTTATTGATGTAATTATGAACCTGCAACAGCATGGTGTGTAAATATTTATACAGAACTAAAAATAATCTGCGGCAGTGGCAGCAGAGTGTGACGGAGCCGCATGCAAATTATTACGGGTACCTCCTGGAAAGCTGGTAAAAATAAATACAAATAAACAATGAACAACATGATTCAAACGGCAAATAAATATGTTCCAAAAGGTCCAAAATATGTTTGAGAATACAAAAGTCCTAAATGACCAGAAAAAAGCTTTCTCAGATTTAAATGCACCTTTAATAGGAGTTTTAATGTTTCAACTTGATGAACCAAACTGGATATTGTAAATGTTTATTATTTTTATACATAATTCCTCTCAGTGTTCCAGATGTTAACAGAATTACAACATCAGTGCCAGTTGCTCCTGGCCATTATCACTCTACTGGTGCTGCTAATTACTATTTGTGTTTTCAGCTGAAACTGTCTGGTTTTCTTCTGATTCCACAGCAGTGACAAACCCCCAGCTCCTGCTTGGATTTTTACTCTGTACAATGCTGCAGGAACCAAAGCCACTCCAGGTTATTCCAGCCCAGCTGCAGCTCCTCCACCACAAACTTCTGAACATCCAGGATCATCCCACACAGGCTGAAGCTGCCTCGCCTCAGCATCCCACACACTCCACTCCCAGCAGCAGCAGCAGCAGCAGCAGCAGCACAGTAGCAACTTTAAACATAAATAAGAAATATGCTTAATTCATCGTAATTTTATTTTCTTAAAGCCTTTTTTATCCCCAAATCCGTGGGCTTTCTATGGAGTTTGCCCTCTTGGAACTCATGTGTCCTCATTTCCTTCTGTTTTAACTTTTGAGGTTTTCTATGGAACTCGTTAAAAGACCGTTATGTATTAAAAACTGAAAGAAAAAAAAATCTATAATTTGCAATATTGGATAAAATTACCTCTTAAATTAAGATTTATAACAAACACATTTTAAAAGAATAAAAAAATTACCCTTTGATGCATAATGGTCACTACAGTGGACAGGTACTCAAAATTGTTTTATTTATTTATCTTTGCTATTAAGCACAGCTGTTGAAGACTTTACTGCATGTGAGCCCCTCCATTTGGACTTCAGTAAGTCAAGCCAACATGTTTCATATTCAGAATGCACGCTGTCCGTTGAGGTCATAGGTTGAGGTGGACATGTAATAAATTATTTGTAAATTATAAAATTTTACAAAAAATATTTGTTGAAATTGGTTTCATTCACACCTAAAGATGAATGAAAAAATAGTTACAAAAATCATGGTTGAAGATCTCATAACTCATGCATCAATGGGTTAATGTTGAACTTAGATTTTTAGATATTTCACCATTAAATTACACAATTGTCTGGCATTTCTTTATGTAGCTACATGTTCCATAATGCATTTAATTTTGAACACTTTGGAGTTCCACAGGGTCACTTTGGCAGAGCAAAACCACCTTTTCTCTATTAAACTGCTAGTCAGCTGGAATTTTCACATCTCGAGGTTTAGTCTTGTTTAGACTTTCAACACATTCTAAATTCATCACTTCTGGTGTGGAAACCCCAACAGATTCACTTTCCATTTCAGATTTGTTTTATTCCCCCAACAGTTAAAACAATAAAAGCCCAACATTCCAGTAACATCCATCACTGATAGATTTTACTTAAGAGGGCGGTTTGGATTTTGACGAAGTCTCCAATCATGTTAGGTGTTTTCATTTAACTACGACTCTTCCAGACACAGAACACGATGACTAAAAGCTTTGTGTTATAGAAAGTAATTTATTACACAAACCAAAGCTAGTTTACAAATACAGTTTCCAGTCATGTGTGTGTGTGTCGTCTTATGAACAAACCCACATTTCATATTTACAGACTTTGCATACAGCGTGGTTTTCCTGTTCCTTTGCTTGTTTCTGCTTCAGCATCCAAAAATCTGGATTTAAAATTAAAATATAGAAATAAAAAAAATGATTTGTATATTAGGTAACCGTCTTTTTTTATCCTTTTGCATTTTTTAAGTAGTTTGTGTGCAAACCAAACCAAACAGAGAAAAGCCAGCGATGGCAGCCCTGGCGATGCTCCACACAGGCAGCCAAGAGGCCAGCCCTTCTCCTGACTGCCCAACAGCATTTGGCGGGGATGATTGACGACTCATTACAAAAAATTGTAAATCATCATAAATTTTCTATATATATTTTTTTAAAGGCGCAAAAGAAGAAAAACCTAAAGCAACACGACTAAATTCCCTAGTTTTCCTTCTATTTTTCTGTTAAATACTGATAGACATGTTTATGACTTTTTCTTTAAAAGCTGGAAATTAAAAAAAAAAAACAACACAAGACTGGTATCTGGAACAGGCTCCGCCCATTAGGCCAGGAAGAAGAACAGGAGGGTGTAACGCCGCTGTCGAATGACCCTGAATCTGTCGTTGAAACACAGAAAACTCTGCTGATCAACCTAACCACGACTACCCCTCTTGTTTTGGTTTTCTTTAATAAAACATCTTACAAATACCCCAAAATTTAAAGCAGGAAGTGACCCCACCCCCCGCAAAGAATTTACCTGCACACACACCCTTTTTGGTGGCGTTTCCATGGAAATTACTCAGAATAAAGTTACATTTTTCATCTTTTATCACCCTTTACCTGGTAAATCACATCACTGGTCAATCAAATATGTAAATGTCACCATGGTATGCTGTAGGCAGGCCCCACTCAAAAAACGAACTAGATCTCATACATACTCAAACACAAAAGATTCATAGATGATCCCAACACGGAGACGAGTGGTGTGCATGTAAACAATCCCTCCTGGTTCTTCGTCCTGGTCTAAGACCAGACAAAGGGGAGCACCAGCAGTCGGCTAAGCGGAACAGGAAAGAGATGGAAGCGGCTCGGGCTTCAATATGCAGGGCAGGAAGCTACCTTTGTCATCTTTACATTAATCCACCACTTCCACTGACTTCATCAAACCGATACAAACATTTAGGAACATGCAAACAAAGATGGCCGATCACGTTCTAAAAGTAGACAAACCAGCATGTGAGTATAGCTCAAACCTAAATCAGCAGACAGGAGATAACGATCTGTGCTTTCAATTAGATTCAATCAAATTTAATCAAAAGGCGGCACCGAGGAGTTTCTCTGGCATTCAGAGCGCTTCTGGTTATCAGTTGATCGAGCAGATAGTCTCGGGAAGACTAGATGTCAACGTGTTTGTGAGCAGATTAGCCACAAGGGTAGATGAAAGTGTCTCGCCCGAGGTGGAACAGATAGTAAAAACCCCTTTTTAAGCTACCATTCACTGGTGGATTGTCTACATTTGAGGTTGTTTTCAGGTGATCGCGGCATCCAACAAGCAAGAAAAAGAAAAGTTTCAATGTGCTGTCCTGGTTTTAGTAACGCTCATGACCGTCACAGGTTAAATAGTTCCCAAGACAAGAAACCGAGCTTTTCTTTTTCTTGACACAATACAGATTAACCAGCCAGATTTCTACGAGCTGGGATCTTCTAATGATCTTAATCAGTGTAAGTGGCTTGCTGGAAAGACGGATCGTACCAACTCTCAGCTGGTGGAAATCTCCCAACCCGACGGTGCACCCACAGGTCAACGGCCTGGTCTACAGCGGCAGTAGCTTACTGTGCTCTCTTCTCCCTCAAGCGTCCACCTGCACGGCCATCTCCATCAAAGCGTCCCAAACCCAGGTCCCGGGGTAATTTGAGTCCAACAAACAGCGGTAGTATTTTACTGCAATCTTTTCTCCCCCTTACCCCCCCTCCCCTGTCTAGTAATCCCTGCGTTCCTACTGAGCCCTGTCCCCGGGTGTAACGGCCCAGGGCTGAAAACAGTCCACAGATGTTCGCCTTTTAGAGCAGCGCACATTTATTGTTCTTCTTTCCACGGCGGGCTTGCAGCGCTGCCCTGGTGGCCATCTCGAAAACCTCCCGCACGCCTTCCTTGGTCTTGGCGGAGCACTCCATGTAACCGGAAGCGGCGATGCGTCCGGCCATGTCCCGGCCCTCCTCAGACTTCACTGGTTCCTGTTGAACGAGGAGACAATCGGACCATTTTAGACTCCACAGCCTGCAGACGGTCACAACGCCATGGCTTCACAGAAACGTTAAATAACAGTCAAGTACCTGCTTCATCTTGGCCAGCTCTCGACGCGTGTGCTCGTCGTTACGCAGGTCTTTCTTGTTTCCTACGAGGATGATGGGGACATTTGGACAGAAATGTTTGACCTCCGGGGTCCACTTCTCTGGAATGTTTTCTGTTTAAAAAAAATATCAAGAATGGTTTTGTACATCTGTAGTTCAATATTCTCAGAACTGAAATGAAAATGTGACCATCAGTATTTCCATTAAGGTTAGGCGATTTGGAAAACTTGTTATCAATCCGACAAAACAGTGATGGCGATATAACGCAGCGATCCACCAATCACACTTGTTCTTAATCTGTTTATGGAAGAAGACTATTGGCTATTTGGTCAGTCAATGATCATACTACACCAAAATTAGGTGGAACTACACTTGTGCGAATAGGGGGCGGTACTTCAGATTTATCAGCCAATAGCTGAAGATTGAAGAGGTCTTTGTTTAAGATGGCTCTTTTCTGTTAATGATTTGAGGCTTCAAACTACGACTTCTAGATTATTTTGCATTTCCCAGCGGTTTGATAAAAGCGTGTAATCCTGATTGGCACATTTCCGTGAACTCACAAGAGTCTTGGCTTTCCAACGATGTATATGTGCATACAAACGTACAAAGAATGTTGCAAAAAAGACGATTTGACCTTGAACTACCGTCCCATCTGCAGGACATAATCATTGGTGTATCAAAATGATCTGTGAAGGGCTCAGTCCTTCGTTGATGGTTGATAAATTCGCCCAATCACCTAATCTTAATTTGCATAATTTAAATTGCCACAATTTCCTGTAATTTTTTACATTGTTTTTTCCTTAATAGTCGATTTTTCAGCAGTAAATGGACAAAAAACTCTGAGAACAGTAATAAATACAAATGAAGTGCTTGTATATTTTCAGTAAACATGAGAATTAGCCTCAACGGTAGTTTGAACATAAACCTTCCCTCCAAAGAATGATCAGCAAAACCATTTCATAACTTTTTTAATATTATTGGTATTTCTGCTTCTACTTTACTCTAATTATAAAATCCTAATTTTTGAACATCTACCTGAATATGATCAGAAAACTGCTGTTTGTAATGACTCAGAAAAAGCACGACTTGTTTCTGTCAGCATTAAAGCAGTTCCTCTCCAGAGAAGCTTTAACAGTCAGAGGAAGGAGCTCACAATCAGCAACTACTTCAAAGGAAACTGGAAAAATAGGGAAGTGCAAACAAACAGAAATGAGACATTTTCGGTCACGCCTGAACGCGTGTGTCTATAGGAATGAGGTTTGCTCTCACCCAAGCTGTCAGGGCTGTCTATGGAGAAGCACATGAGGATGACATCAGTGTCTGGATAGGAGAGAGGTCTCAACCTGTCGTAGTCTTCCTGACCGGCTGTATCCCAAAGAGCCAACTCCACCTGAGGCACACCAGCACTGGTTTTAACAGGATTTTCAAAACTGAGAAACACATTCAGTTCAACCCGCAGACGCAAAACTTCTAATCTAATCGTGAAAACAGATCAAGACATTTCTAAAACTGACACTGGAGACATAACCCGTGTCCTCCTGTCAGAAATCAGCAGGCCAAGAAAGACTCGGCGTCCCAGAATCCTATTAACCCAGAACAAGGTCAGGACATGTGAACGTGTGACTGATGCGAGGCTGGGTGCCATAGGTACCCAGAAAGGCATACAAAGAGCTTCCAATGAACATGAAGGTAACAGACGTCTCACCTGCTTGCAATCAACCTCGATGTCTGCAACATAGTTCTCAAACACAGTGGGGACGTAGACCTCGGGGAACTGGTCCTTGCTGAAGACGATTAGAAGACATGTCTTCCCACAAGCTCCATCCCCAACAATCACCAGCTTCTTACGGATGGCTGCCATCCTTGGAGGAAGACAAAGTCAAAGTGATAATCAAGGAGCCACAAGAAAAGCACAGCTTGTGCCACGCAGTGGTCTGAAGCTGCACAGTACAAAAGAATCCCAATGCAACACTTCGCCCGACACATTTAACCACATCGACTTGAACGGCTTCAACAGAACGCGCTAGGAACTACATGAAAGGTGCATGTCATATCAAAATAAGATGTTAGCCTTAAACATGAAATGACTGATGAAGCCAATCTGAGGTTTTCCTGAGCATCTTAAACAACACCAAACATAAAAAACAGCTAAAAAGGAGATATGTAGTCAAGGCTCCAATAGGTCATGGCAGTAAAAGCGTGAGAACGTCGATTTGAGCCGTTCTGAGTGGAAATGCGGCATAAATGTTCTGAAAACACTTAAACACGCTCCGTGTCCCAGTGTGATCTGTAAAATTAAATAAACTAAAGTTTTACTATCGCGTCATACCCGTGCACGCGCATTGGGTCCACAGCGCGCGTGTGAACGGGACTCGCGAGCGAAAATATACATGGCAGCGCGCGCGTGAACGGGACTCGCGAGCGAAAATATACATGGCGAGAGGTCATTTGTGCACTGAGAGGGAGCAAACTGTGTCTGTGAGCGCACAAGGATGTGCACAAGTGACAAACCTGCGTGCGCGCGTTGCCAACGAGCACACGGCAGAGGAAAACGTGCGCGCGCGGCAGCCTCTGCGCGCTCGGTTCCTAATTCCGCTCGCTCGGCTGTGAGGAGTTTTGGCACTCTGGAGGCGTGGCCTGTGGCAGATCTTCCCTATCCTCTGATTGGTTAGTTTACCCCGACTTTACTCTCTAGCTATCTATATAAAAAAATCTGATATTCAGCAGTTGCTGGCATAGCTCAGCTGGAAGAGCGGGTGACTCTCACTCTGGAGGATCCAGGTTCGAGTCCGGCCAAGTAACATAGAGTTGATGTCATATTATTCTTTCCTAATTCCTGTGATATTATTTTACAGTTGTGACCGTTCAACTGTCATTAAATGTCCGAATGTTTGCTGGGCAGTGTTTTAAAAAGTGCACATAAGCTAGATGGTTTAAACCAGGTAAAAATAGACTTGTGGGTGTAGGTATGTTCAAGTTTAAAAAGTTCTTGCCTCATTAATGTATTGTTTATTTTTTTCAGCATTTAATTGACAAATTATCCTTTCAAATAATTAATTGATGAGTTACATAATTGTCCATTTAGAATTGTTGAATGGACTGAGTCAAGTTTGGTGCACTTTATATATTTCAAAACATGTTTTTTTTAATTATGCATATAAATAATTTTAATGTTAATTTATTGAAATATTTCTATTTTTTCATTACCTCACCCTTGTTTTGACAAAAACGGGACCTTGCTGGATAATATCACGGAGAAACTATTTGTTCACAGTACTTGGCTCAGTGAGGATCTGTATACCAAAGGAGGAGATGCTCAGAAATCTGTCTGCAGATTGTTACAACCCAGACTGGAAGTGGTGGGCTGTAATAAGAAAGGAGACCAAACAGAGGAGTGGGGGTTCAACAACTGATTTATTTAACCAAAGTAAGGATATTTCAGTATGTATTTTTCCAGTATCACAAAAAATGTAATTTTATATGGTTAAAACCATCTAGCTTATGTGCACTTTTTAAAACACTGCCCAGCAAACATTCGGACGTTTAATGACAGTTGAACGGTCACAACTGTAAAATACCTGAAATTAAGAAAAATTAACATGACATCTACTGCATTTTCCTTGGCCGGACTCGAACCTGGATCCTCCGGGGCGAGAGTCACCCGCTCTCCCAGCTGAGCTATGCCAGCAACTACTGAATATCAGACTTTTTTATATAGATAGAGGGTAAAGTGCGGGGTAAACTAACCAATCAGAGGACAGAGAAGATCTGCCACAGGCCACGCCTCCAGAGTGCCAAAAGCCCTTACAGCCGAGCGAGCAGGAGTCAGAAACCGAGCGCGCAGAGAGGCTGCCGAGCGCGCACGTTTTCCTCTGCCGTGTGCTCGTTGACAACGCGCGCACGCAGGTTTGTCACTTGTGCACATCCTTGTGCGCTCACAGACACAGTTTGCTCCCTCTCAGTGCACAAATGACCTCTCGCCATGTATATTTCCGCTCGCGAGTCCCGTTCACACGCGCGCTGCCATGTATATTTGCGCTCGCGAGTCCCGTTCACACGCGCGCTGTGGACCCAATGCGCGTGCACGGGTTGTGGCACGCTTTAAACGCCATATTTTACCACCAAAGGCACGATTAAACCATAACAGGAAGCGGTCCTTTAATACAGGCTAAACATGAGTATTCAGCAGGCTCTAGGCTGAAGGGTTTGGAGGTACGGAAACGTATTCACCAGGCACATGCCAAACACCTCGTTTTCTCAGCAGTGCTGCTACAAAGACACGGCCACCACTTAAACCGTGTCAGTCACATGACTCTTCTCTTCCCCATCACAGCTTGTCAGATGGAGGTGTGATGGGGAGTGCTCTCCTTAATCTCCTGCAAGTTTGATCAGCAGCCCGTTTGGAGCTGTTACATGGCCAATTACTTTTTCAGACAGTCTAACACCAAAATATCGCAATTCAAACTCCGACTGCAAGGTGGCAGCAGTTTTTAAGTCGCCTTTATTTTGACGGAACAAGATCCCACATTTAGGCTTGCTGGGATTAACCATTTTGACTATTAATCTCATTTAACCCCTTTAAAGACGTCTCCAACTCTACCTATATAAAAAATAAATAAAACAATAGTGAAACTGCTTCTGCTGCGTTCAGTTTCACTATTGTTCTTGTCCGTGCGAACTTCACTACTGTTTTTAAAGGCGGTGTTGGAGATGTTTTTACGGGGTTAAACAGGATTAATAGTCGTGATGGTTAATCCCTGCAACCCTACTTACAATAGCCCCTACTTCACATTAAAGCAAAACGGCAGCAGAACAGTTTACTTGCGACGGTTGCTGCGTGCCCGTACACAACGGGAGAATGTCAGCCGCGGACTGGCTTCTCTGTCGTGCTCCTCGCTTAACTTGCGAGATCCCAAAATCCTGAGTTTATGCCATCTGCCATTAAACCAAAAATAATGAAATCACATTTGATGTCATATTTGATGTTTCTCTCCCCTGCCAAGATTAAAACTATGAAAAACACACTGATGTACCTCTGGAAAGATGCAGAGATTAAATAAGCCATTAGGTCACTTGTATTAATGTAGTCTAGATAGATATTAAATCATTGCAATAGTCTTATTTTGAAAATTACTCTGGGTTTTACACTGAAACCGTGTGCGCTTTCCTCTCTAGCCCCACGTTAACTGTGGAAATTGTCCCAGAAGTGGCTCGCGGCAAAAACAGAACCAGATCTTATCCTTAGCAGCGGGGTGTGCCGCTTCTGGGACAGGCTCGAAAATGGCCGCGTTGTGACTGGTGTGAATCACCCCCTTAGAATATAATGGACTCTAAATTGAAGCAGAGACGTTCCGCTGCCGCTCCGAGCCACTGATGCTTCGAGCGTGATGAAGGGGTAAAACTGGGCGCGTGTAAAAAGTTGGTAGTTACTTCTGAAATAGCAGTCAGCTTCCAACTCCTACATGTAAATGATTTTGTTCTCTGTCCTGATAATGTAGAATAAAACAAAAGTACATTTTCATCGGTTTCCTCCAGCCTCTATGTTTCGTTTTCAAATTTCTCAACATCCAAGTTGATAAAATAAACAAAACAGACTATTTTACAGTCTTTTCTGCTTCATTAGTTCCAGACTGTGATGCACCAAAGTGCTGTAAGGTGCATGCATCCCATAATGGTGCACTCTTAACTAGGACAGCAGTGTCAAATAAGATTAGGCTGTTCCCTCTATGACACGAGCATAAAAAAAGACAAAAAACGGGGACAGCTGTAGCCTAGAGGTTGGTCAATGTTTGAGTAATGACCAGCGGGTAAACAATTATAGATGGCCTGCTTTTATCAAAGCCTATATAGATGCTATAAAATACACTGTGTCTAACTGTGAGCAGAAGTCTAATATACAACAGCTTCCTTTAGCTCTAAATGAACGGAGGAGACAAAGATCAGAGTCTGAGCCTAGAGACGTGTGTTAAAACTCACATAGGACATGATCACACCAGGCAAGAAAATGAGAAGTCTTCAGTTTCTGAATAATAGCAACTGTTCACATTTTTCAAAATAAAGTCCTCAAGTATTTATGGATGGAAGCTGAGGTGTCAGAACTGCTGTTGATTGGGACTCAAGCAGGTTGACAAACAGTATCGATGACAAACTTCTCTGGGTAGTTTTAATCCTAGCAGCTAATAAGGACCAAGCTACTCGTGGAAATCCCCACCCCATCTGCTCATTGCAAGACAAGAGATGAACAATTGATAAGGAAAACGATGACTCGACACAATCGAATTAACAGAAGTTTAAATACAAAGGCAGTCTATACTTTCATGATGAACATGAGCAGAGGTAGACGACAGCTGTCAGCAAGACTAAATCATCTTGTCAGCTCTAATTCACAATCAATGTTCACAACAGGAGGTTCTGATTGGCTACTTACACACACTGATCCAACTATTTCTAACAATTTTTCTGATTCTCTAAAAGGAGCTAGCTTAATTTGTTGCACAATGTTTGGTCAGGTATCTGTGAATTGGCTCAGGGTTTCTGACAAAAGGTCAAACTGTTAAAGTTAACCCCAAAAGCAAAACGACAAGATTAATCAAAGTGTGACTGTTCACTAAGCGGTGCGGGTACCATGCACGACACGAGTTTCAGTGCATTACCAGAGTGGCTACTGTTTACACGATGATTCATCGTGTCCTTTAGAAAAACCTCACACAAGCTGTGTTGCATTTAGAGGCATGTGTGTGCCGCTGGAAGGAAACGTCCCACGCAGTCTTCAGGGTGGAAAAAGAGCTTGGTTAAGAATGTTAACTGACTGTTGAGTGATGAATACATCAGAAATTTGGCAGGTGGTTTTCTTCTGCCACTAGACAAGTGTTTCTGTCAAGGACCAAATCTGGAATTCATCCATTATTGTTAATTATTTCACTACTGTGTTGAAAGCATGAAAGCAAAAGTCAATGAACAATACCTCTTTGGTTAGGAATGGTAAGAGACAAAAGTAATAGTTAAGATTAACTATGTGCATACAATTTACTTTTCTTTACTGGTCAAGTTGAAATTGTATAAAATAGCGGTTTCCAGATGCCGGCCAAGCAATCGGTGAAACCTTTACACCAATATTATCTAGAGTTCACACTACACTGGCTGGCATTTAGTGCGTCACAGCTAAAAAATAAAACTGACGACAACAGCAATGCAAAGACAAATAGCCACTATAGGCACGTGCTTCACTGATACAAAGTCAAGAGCAAGATCCTGTCTAAACACTGCAATAACATGGTGTTGTCAAGGTGACCCCACATAACATCAACTAGGTTACTCTGCTGAGGAGCTTCCTGAAACAATGAGTTTATATTGTCTATTACCATCGCACATCCTTATTAAATGGATCATTGAAATACTGTAATAATAAACGATCGTCCTATATGAATTAAAAATGAATGGCAGAAGCCTTTAAAAGCCTAACATCCTATAATAGAGCTTGTGCTGCTTAAATAACCAACTAACTCTTAGAATTTAAAACTGACCAACTTAATGATCAACTCACAGATCATTTACCACTGTGCAACAATCCTATTGCAATTTTCAACCCTTTTTGTCATCACACTGAGAAATACTGATAAGATCTTTAATCAGAACCATGTGATATTAATTGGCTGTTTGTTTAAATATGACACTGATCGTCTCTTCAACGTGTTTGAGGCGAGAAGATGAATTTGTCTAACAGCTTCAAGGGTGATGGAGTGAAAAACCTGCAACAAAACCTTTCTCAAGCCCACTCCTGTCTTAGGCACAACAAAACAAGCCACAGTTACATCATAATAGAATAAATTCAATCTTAAAGGCTTTTTTACACTGGTAACAATAAATAGAATGACAAATGTCTTAATAAAGACATCTATTAATTTTACAACAATGGCTTTGATTGTACTGACTAGGACACACAGGTTATGTGCCGTTTATCTCTCATCAATGTAGATTTTTTTGAACTGGTCTAAAGCAACACACAGCTAGGGACATTATCACAACAATACTAGATTGGATTAATCTAAATCTTTATATGCATGATTAAAAAGAACGTCCTCAGTGTATATTGTGCCAATCACTGCATGCATGGCATGTGAAAAGTGGTTAAAACGACCAATGTTAAACCAAACATTTCTAACTAGCCACTGGGTGGGTCACCAGAAAGATGGCGTCATCACAGAGGCAACAGATGGCGAGTGTGTCCGCAGTGAGAGAACGGGTGGGTGGCCCAAGCACAAGCAACCCCCCTCAAGTCAGATCCACACAGTATACAACACCCCCTCCAACCAGAGATTAAAAATCTAGGATCAAATAAAGAAACCCCACGAAGTTAAAGTCCTCAATACCTAAAAATCCACAGTAAACGCGGAGGTAACGTTTAAACAAAGTTCTTAAACAGGTCATTTGTATCCTTTAATGAAAAATCACGAAGATACTTTATGTTGCCAGCTGGTTAGAGAAGAACGGCGAAGCTACCGGGAAACCGAAGCAAGTCAGAAGAAGGACCTCATTGTTTGGCTGCGGCTCGCAAATCCATCAAGGACTGTCCTCGAGCTTCAGTTTAAAAGCTTACTTTAGTTTCCTCAATTTAACTAAAGCCGCCACGGAGTGTGGTAAAGACGCGTCAGCCCCAGGAGTTGCAGCGCCCAATAACCCACAGCGTTCAGCGCAGCTAAGGTAACGACTGCGGAAGAAGAGGTACAGAAATAGACGGCGGTAAGGAGGGGACAAGCCTACTTAGCTACAGGATGCTAACCTCGCTAGCACGGCCTCTCAAAGCCAAGGACAACTTAAAAAATGTTTTTTAAACTTTTTAACACAAATACGCGAAACTAGAATATGTTCATTGTCGCTTAGCGTTCGTTAAAGTAGTTTACCTTTAGTTGACGTGCCAAGCTGAGGTATTTTTTCCCGTATTTCTCGAAACTGAGCAGCGTTCCAATCTTTCGGCTTCCTCCCGTCTCCGTCTGATACAATGAATTAGTTCATGGGCGCGCGCAGCTGGGGGAGGGGTGGCGGTCACGAGCCCGAGGGCCACGCCTGCGCGGCCACGATGAACGCACCTCGGTGGAGCTCCTCAAGCGAAATCTGTCATGATTTCAGGCGTGGAAATCCCCAAAACTTTCACTTAACACCAAAAGATTAATGATCACTTACAACAGGAAATCACAATTAAAGCAAATACAACACAGCGTGTCTTCATATCTGAGGTACTACAAGGCCCTAATATAATAATAATAATAATAATAATAATAATAATAATAATAATAATAATAATAATAATATTTCAAACACTTTAGCTGTTTTATATATTTAGTTTTCGGTTCCAAATAGGCTGTTTTTTGTTTAAGAACAATCTCACTATTTGCGTTTTTAACGTAACAAAAAACGGAAACCAATAGTTTTAAAAATGCAGGTAGATTAATTAAAGTAATCGCAGTTTGAGTGTGTGAGTTGTTGTCTGTCTCTAAGTGTCCCCATGAAAAGTGAGGGAGCAGCTTCATTGAATTCACAGGGAAACAGTAGAAAGCGGGCCACTGCTTCCCCTGGTGGCTATAAGGTTAACAGAACAAAAACATTATTGTAGAGCACCTAATAAATTTAGAGACCCGGGATTTTCTTTTTATTTTGAAAGAAAATTTTCTTTTTCCACTTCTTAGACACACACTTGCGGCTAAAACCACCTTTAAAAACTTTAATAAAAATGTTTTACTTGATCATTATTTTTAATTCTTTCATTAAATATTGTCCAATCTATACATCTAATTTTGCAGATGCACAGTAAAAATACCTTTGTTTTGATGCATTATAACAATTTTCTGTTTCCATATTTCATAAGTTACTGATGTCAAAATAGGATCACACACCATCTTATGTTTTATCCTCATAAACAAATCAGCGAGATACACTTAACTCACTCTGAAAAGCAAATGCTTCAACATTCACAGCAAAAATAATTACAACTATTAATAAAAAAGTGTTGTAATCAATCATTTCACTGACATCATGAATTGTATTTTGAAAAATAAAGCAAAAATATTAGCTACTGTACTGTCACAGCAAGTTGTTTTTAGGAGGTGGAGTGAGGAAACATGAAGTGTGCTGACAAAATGCAGAACACTTGACATGTCTACTGGAAATTAATTATCACAGATTTTTAAAAAGCTGTGATGTTGTGACATTTCCAGTACATTCTATAGGTTCACTGCATCTTTATCTCATCTTTCAGTCATAACCAGAAGGCAAATATAAGAAAAAAAACAACAAAGGAACCAGAAACAGGTAAAGTTTTGCAAAAGCAAAGTTGACCAAACTGAAACCACAGAATGCAAAAATCATCTGCAGGCAATGTTTTTATTTATGTCGTCCTGCATTGTTGTGCAAAGCATGCTAAGATAATTAAGCAGTTATAAGCAAGTGTGATTCTCAAGGAACCTCGCAAGTAGAAAACCAACCCAACAAAACTGCACTTGCACTGTTAATAAGTCCAGAGTTGAGACTGTTTTCAATAATAGCTACGTGAACTTCCAACTTGTAGAAAGCTGAGTGATTAGAACATTCTAGGTTGATTAATTCAAGATTTACTTCAAAGGATAATTCAGATAATGTATGTTTCTGTGGATAGTTTACGCACCGTTAATGTTACCCGTTACAGGTAATTCTGTGAATGACGTCAGTTTGGCGAAACAAAGAATAGCACCGACAGATGAGCTAATGGCTAATCTGAAGCCAGTTAAATTTTATTTATTCTCTCAATAAACTCTAATTAAAAAATTTTCAAAGCAGTTCAGATCATTAAAAAATAATTTACACAACCACAATCATAACACTGGGATTCTGTAATTATTTGCTAAATAAATCAGCACATGTGGGTGGGATTTCTTAACAATTAAAAGGGACATATTGTGCAAAACACACCTTTTGCATTCTTTTTTGCAGCCATGTGCGTCTCTCTAAAAAGCGTCAGTTCCTTTATTTGTTTATTTTTTGTCAGTGTTTGGTTTTAGGAAACAATATGCACAAAACAAGCCATTTAAAAACGTCTGTTTGTGATGTCACAAATGGGGAAATTCTGAAACAGCTTTTAAAACAGCCTTTAGGCATAAAACCATCTCACCTGCAGGAGGAGCGGCTTTACTCTGAGCCCCTCTTGGATATTGGAGCTTCTTAGCATATAGCAACCTGTTAAGGAAAGGTAGGGGTGGCCAGCTACAGCTACCATGAAACGGCTCATTGTGGAAAGTACTGAAAATGTCAATAAAACAGCTGAAATTGCTATAAGTGAAACTGATTTAGCATAAAGAACTTTACAAATGTGTTTCGTATCAACCACAGAACTATTACTTAAGAAAGTCATCTGCCTCCTTTAAATAAAATGTGATTTTTTTTTGCAATTACCTGAACTGACTGCTAGAAAATTGTTTGCAATGGAACTGTTGTGATAAAATTTGTATTAGGACTACTTTTATGCATCTGACTCATCAGATCTAATTTCTATTTTTCGTCATATAATAGGTGAAACATTAAAGTGTTAGCCAATTGTAAGGCCACTCAACCAGGGGTGAACAAAACAGCTGGAAAGGCAAATTTCTAAATATTAAAAATGAATTTAAACAAATGTTTAACAGTAAACTCATTTTGTGGTTTTGTAATTTGCTATTTTCTGCACAAACGTGTACAAATCCAGTGAAAAAACATCATAAATAAGCGAAAGCCAAATCCAGTTTGAAAGTCTCTTGGCGATACGTTTTCTAAACCGCTTAAATATACTCATTTGCAGACAATTTAAAACATGTGATCACAAACCCAGAATGAAATCTATTAGCTTCAAATAACTTTAATCAAAAATAAAATAAAATAAAAAAAACTAAACTGGGCATCAAAAACTTTAACACAATAAAATGTGACATGGGCAGTTGAGAAAACAAAAACAAAACAGTGACTTTCGAGTCTGAGCAGATTGTTTTCTATCCAAGTGAAACTATTTAGAAGCCACTAGATCATTAACCACCGCTCAGTTCTGACACTTGGATGTCGGGAATGAAAAACACGTGACTACTGATCAATCACAGGAGGCTCACTAATTCATGGGTTTAAGATTTAAAAAAAGAAAACGGGAAAGACTGAAAGTGAAAATGTAATTTTCTGTTTGTCTCACTTTTTTCAGCACAAATGTGCGACGAATCACCAGATCCATAAACATTCATCACTCCAGAGTATGAACCATCATCACTGAACTGTTGACAGATTTCAGAAATGCAAAAGGTGCAGGATGGAAGAATTAGGTCCAGAATTAAATGACACATTGCAAAAAGGAAAACAGTTCCTATCTACAAATCAGAGTGAATCCCACAGGCAAACATGTCTCAACAGCTTACAGAAACTTTTGATTCAAGTGGGCTTCCAAAAAACAAACAATTCTCCATCTATTGATCCAGACATCCCGGAAAAATTCCTTTCATCTGGCCTGTCTTTCAGTCTTCTGCAGGACAAACCTTCTGTCCTGGCCAGCTGGTCGGCGGGACCAGCTACACACACACACACCTACGGTCATTTCGCCACTTATCAAAACAAACATCACGATCGCGGCGTGCAGCTCGGTCATTAAAAGTGTTTCTCCTTTTGCAGCAGATCTGGCTGCTCTGAAGACTTACAAAGAGTAGTTTGCACAACCATGTTTTGTTTTTTTTTATTTGGAAAGCAAAGAGAAGAGCACATGTAGCAGAAATCAGAGTTCTCGGAGTTAGAATCGTCTTCTAACAGGAAAGAATTTGGACGTAGGTAGAAAGGAGATAAATTAGGTTCCGGTTATGCCCAAGCAGGCTGAGCGTTCACAACCAACATGTCTGAAGTGAAAGAGCAATACAGTCTTTTGGGAAGTTAACCGTGTTGGTGAGGAAAGTCATACTTGTTAACTTGACACAGGCGTGTATAGCGCGAGACATTGAGTGAACATCTAACCGCCGTCACTGAGAACAGACGTATACTAGTCAGGGATGCTGGATGTGCTAGTATACTGGACAGCGACACCAAACGGAGCTTCTCTACACACACGGTGCATTTATTTTGGCTATGATCTAGAGGGCGCGTCCTCAAAGCTGATGATGCTGGACTCAGGGTGCTGAACGCCACCCGAAGACAATGCTCCACCACCCTGTGAGGATGCGGAGGGGAGGGAAGCGCCGATAGGTCCGCTGGGTATTCTCGGTAAAGATGACGAGGAGTCCCGTCCAGATGGGAGGAGGGGCTGTGTGTCGGTTCGGACCTCGTCTTCCTCATCGTCTTCCTCGTCATCCATGCTGGGCCAAGCGGACTGGTCCTCGACCCGCTTTAGACGTTCATTCAGAGCTTTCAAGGCTAGTTGTCTGAGAGGAGAAAACAAAGGTTCGACTTTTGAATTGTGTTTGCAAAAGTAGCTTTCCAGACATTTTGGTTAGCTTAAAACCTTTTCTGAAAGTTTCCAACTCGACTCACCTCCTCCTTTCTGCATCCTGTGGGTCTGTGCCCGGCAGGCTGATGGTGATGGAGGAGGGCGCCCCTACATCGTATCTCTTTACCATCTTCCTGCACACCTTTATCTTCACCAGGGCTGCATGGACGAGCCCGGCCAACAGTCCCACAGCCGGCTGCACTGCCTCTGGGAAGAAACTTGCAAAGGCAAAGTGGTCCGACATGTCCCCGCGGCCCCGGCTGTGTCGCTGGTAGAAGCGCAGGTACACCCAGCCAGACAAGGCGCCATAGCTGTATGCAGCCAGGGGTGCACAGCTGCTGAGCAGCCCAGACAGGCGCAGTAAGGCCAGGAGCAGGAGGACCAAGGCTGGAGCAGCTTTCAGTCTCACCTGTGATGGGAGGAGAAAAGATACGTTACTTTCATACAGAAATACAATGTTTAAAACTACCGACAGAGCTAAACTTCCTACATTAGCAAATAAGGAAATTAGAAAGAAGTAAAGAATTTCATGTGAATTCACAGAAACACTCGACTTTGTGAAACGTTGGTACATTTGCACAGATTAAAGAAATCCAAACCGACCAAAAGGACAAGATCGCAGATACAAGCAGTCGAAATGACTTTTTCCGCCATGTGGCTGGGCTCAGCCTTAGGGATGGGGTGAGGAGCTCGGACATTCGGGAGGGACTCAGAGTAGAGCCACTGCTTCTCCAGATAAGGTGGTTTGGGCCTCTTGTTGGAGTGCCTCCCCAGGGAGGTGTTTCAGGCATGTCCTACCGGCAGGAGGCCCCCTGGTCGACCCAGGACACGTTGGAGAAAGTACATCTCTGAACTGGCCCGGGAACGCCTTGGGGTCCTGCTGGAGGAGCTGGTGGAGGGGTGGCCGGGGAGAGGACGCTCTGGAACTCCTAGTTGGGATGCTGCCTCCGCGACCCGGATAGGCAGAAGACGACGAAACGAGGCCAAATAAACCAACAACGCTAAAGTAACAACCAGTTTTTTAGTGAATTAAGAAATAACTGATGCTCTTAAAAATACTGGAAAAGCACCTAAAATCTAAAGATTTTGTCTTAAAGTCACCTTTTTTTTATTTTGAAGACAATTGAGATTTTGGACCGCCTTAATCTGGTTGGAAAGAAGATAATTGTTTATGTTATTTATGATTTATTTGAGACAAAAAAAGACCTAAAGGCAACACATTAACCACCTATACAAACAAGTTGGTCTAAGACTGAGCCTATGCCCGTCGTCTGGCAAGCACTGCGTTTAAAATGCTGGAAACCGATGCTGGCGATGAAGCAAAGACTAGAGGAGGTTTTTTAAGTTGCTATCAGCATTTGCAAAAACAAAGACACTGACTTTCACCAAGAGAAACACACTGGCATTTGGATTGTTAAATTATATACATAAAAAATCCCTACTATCTTTCAGAAAAGGTAGCACATCATCAACAGGCATAAACACACACACACAAGGTAGTTTTAACTCGTATGAGCTTCAGAAAACAAACAAAAGAAAACCTGTGAAATGAGCTTGGAAAAATATATAAAACATAAAAATAAAAGCACATCCAACAGCTCAACTACTGACCTTTAACCCCATCAGTTTAAATAGTGTCCAAAAGCACCATTTTAATTCAATGATTATTTGCAATTCAACAAAAGTCTGAAGACTTGTCATTATGTGTACACTCGCACAATTAACACCTGTTCCTATATTATTGCTGCATGATTAAAAAACACATTAAAGCTTGAAATATCAAAATAATTAAGAACAATAATATTTTAAAAAATTGAATTAATTACTTACTAACGTTGATATATTAACTATATAATAAACTGTTTATTTCATTATGTTATGCAATGAAATGTTCTTTGAATACATTTAATTTCATTGTTCAGCAAAAAATAATTTAATCCCAACACAATAGTCTGGTTCTTTGGCAAACACTGCTTATGAGTGTAACAAGATGCTTGCTAAAGAAAATGTATAAATAATAAACAAATATTTTTTTATATGCAACAGAAGCTGTAATTGTAACTGACTTGTGTTAGATAAAAGGATCAACACACCAGTAGATTATCTTATCTGCACCGTACTTCACTTCTCACCTGTGGCACTCTGAGCACAGTAGTGTCCCCCATGGTTTGTTTCAGCGCCACCAGGACGCCTCCCAAGAAACCAGCTGAACCGTAGATGCGCACAGCAAACAGGAAGTCCAGATCAAAGGTAGCCACGTAGGTGAGGAGATAGGAGAGTCCTGCCAGGAGTCCAGCAGACACATTCACTACTGCAAAGAAGATCAGGAGCTCCAGAGCACCCCACAAAGGCTCCAGCAGACGTCCGCATGCCATGACTGTCCCCACATTGGCTGCCACACCCCAGGCATGCTGCTCCACCAGCCCGTGGGTCACCAGTGTCCACACCCAGAAGTTAGGTGGAAAAAGGTAACCTGGGGTCACTCCGAGTGCATATGAAGTCTCAACCGCCCATGACAGCAGGTACAGCAGAACCACAACAGCACTTATAGATTTTACTACCACACTGGTGCTGGCAAGGGCAGCCAGGAAGTGCTGTCGTGCTACTGGTAGGTAACGATTCATTGTTGTCTTCCTTGAGCAAATCAGCTCAAGAGAGACAAAATATAACAAAAAAAAAAAAAGACTTGCTTCTGATAAAGATTGAATAGTGTCAGGCAGAAAAGGAGACACCAGTGAGTCCAGACAGGATCAAAATCCACACTTTTCTTTGAGTCCTCATCCGGATCCTGTTTGTCAAGAAGATGTAGATAGCTGATGTTTTCAACTCAAAGTCTATATTGCTTAATGCTCCAGTCTGTTGGCCTTGGGATTACAATTAAGCAAATTATGTCATACTTTTGGTACCATTTTACAGAACCAATGGAAGATAAACAAATGGGTGATTTTGATTGTCCAATAAGGTATCAAACCCTGAGCTGCAGTAGATAGGCCTCAAGTATGAGATAACATTCGAACAGGGAACCTTTGGGCAGAACTACAAAGACTACGACCATAAAGTTGATAAGAGACCAAAGTAGAGAGCTCACGAAGCACCCAACAGTTGTCACGTGTCACGGGAGAAGTGTACAACACCTAGTTGAAGAAAACATCAAGTAATCTACTGATTTGAAAGATCCTGGTTGAGTTGTAAACAAGCGAGCTAAAGCTAGCCAACTTGTTAAACTAAAAGCGACTTGAGTTGTAATGACTTATGTCCGCCACAGAAGACGAAGAAAGGTTTAGTGTTCGTCTGCGTAGCAGAAAAATAAATTAGTGTTAATAAAACCTGGTAGAGGAAGAAAAAAAATCTGCCTTCGCAGCTCCAGTCCTTGGTCGTCTATCTCTCACCCCGGTGTCCGCTGAGCCAGCCCGAGGATTTCACGTCGCTAGCAAGCAACAGGCCCGCAAAACAACGTTCCAGGCGCTTCAGAAGATGCGATAGTTCGCTTACAGTCGTAGATTTCTATACTAAACTATCTCCATTCGTTGTATTTATTGTTCTTCTGTCCATAAAATGAAAACATTGCCTTCGAAAACAGTGTTAGATTAGCAGGCGCTCCCACCACATTAGCTAACTGACCTGCGCCGTTTGCCACCGTCATCAGCGACGACGCTGGATCACGTAATGACGTAACTTCTTAAATTACTGCATGCTGGGAAACGAAGTTCTTTCACGTAGCTCAATTATTTGCAGGTTTTATCTAACATAATTGTTTGTATCATGATCTTTATTAAACAATTTTATAAAAATAATGTTACATTTTACTAATACAATACATTTAAATGGAATACATACTTATAAATGAATAAATGTAAATGAATTTTACATTCTATTCTATTCTATTCTATTCTATTCTATTCTATTCTATTCTATTCCATCTACTGACGTTTTAGTAGTTTGAGTGATTAATGGATTCCTAAAATGTGTGCAACAGGGATTTTCAGATTTAACGGATTGACTATCCAAAACTCCTTAGGGAGGTAGATTTTACACATATGCGTTGCAAAACAGTTCACAGTTCTTTGAAAGCACACTAAGGTGGTTTATTATAACACGTCATTTTATTTCAGATAATTAATAAATCCCAGCAAACATAGCTTTTCCAGAGGTTTAAAATTCTACCAAACTAAAACTGAAATATGAATATGGAATAAAACAGTAGACAAATATGTTCATCTGTGCTTGGGAATCTTTTGAATGCTTTAGGGAAAAACTGAAAATAGTATCAAATAATAGTAATGAGTAGAAAATGCAATCTCTCTCTCCCTCACACACAGACACACACACACACACACACCTGGGTGTGGATGGTGGGGTGGCCAGCAATTTTCTAGGGGTGCCACTCTTGAAATAACAAATTACTCCCGCCTTAACTGATAAAAAAAATTGCCAACTTCTATTAATTTATGACAAGTAGAATTATAAGATTTACCTTTTCTGTGGTAAAAGTAAGATTTCCTGGGGCTAAAATGTACAAACTTGCTATTTTCATAGAACAACGCACATTTTCCAAGTTTCCCACTGACTCGATGTGTACGCAAGCTACAGCTACAGCTAAAATTAAAAAAATTTGGAAACATTTTTATTTAGATCATGTTTCTTTTATTTACAAACTCAAATGAAAACAAACAAAACATATGCAAAAATGTGATCCGTGATCATTCCACATCAACAAAAAACGTGACAAGCTTTGAACAGAGAGCATCCTGAAACACAGCAGACTAAACTCCCTCCTCAGCTATAATGGAATCGTACGGTCAGCTCGGCGTGTCAGCCCAAATCACTTTAATAAATAAATATGTAAATTCAAGTAGAATGCTGTAAAACGTAGGAGAGGTCAGCCATCACAGAAAATAAAATCTAAGTTGATAGCCAATAAAAACGGTTTTACGCTAAGAATAAAACAATTCTTATAAAAAAGATCACAAAGAAAAATACTTTACGTTGTTTTCTGTGATGAATGATTGGATTTCCTCAGCTGTTAACCCAGACATTGTGAGTTAGCCAACACCAGAGGCTCATAAAAGTCAGATTGAATAAAAAACATTTGTTTCCCATGCTGTCTGAGTTTCAATAAATCCCTTGTGTTTTTTGGGTTTGTCACTGCCAAAAAGACGTTTATTTATCAGATTAAATGTCTCTTATTTCTCCACCAAAGATCCTGGCTCACCATGTGCTCAGAAACACCATCAGTATTTGGTCCGAGTGCATCGTCTGCACAGATTCACATGTTGGGTTGGACTGGCTGATCGTCAGTCATCACAAAGTAAAACAACTAAAAAACTAGCATCTGTAGGAATAAACAGGACCATAAAAATGTTACAAACAAGACAAAAAGAAAACAAATGACACCCCCCCACACACAAGAAAAATATTCAAACAGTGTACAAAAATGAAAATTACAAATAAATAAATATGCTAATTCATAAATAAAATAACTTGGTGAATTCAAAATGTCGCAGGAGCTAAAATGGACCGTTTCAGAATAATAAACAAATATGAGAAACAGAACAGCAATGAATGCTTTAAGCCGTTGCTTGTTTATGCTCAGTTTCATTTTTACCTGAAGAGCTAGTGGTTGTTGTTTTTTTAAAGCTTTCACTGAAGCCATTACGGAAAACAAAGATTCCACCCAAGGACAGAGGCGACCAAAGCACAAAACTATGAGATCAGACGGATAGTTTACGTTTAACCCATAAAAAAACCTGGTTGCGAGACATTCTTTTATTTATTTTTTTGCCAGGTTTCCTCTAAATGTCCACAGATACCTGTCGTTTTAGAGTTCAGTGTAATCATGGATATGTTCTACTCAGTTGAGAGCGAGCCAGTGGCGTGTCCAGGCCTTTTAAAATGGGATGGCCCAGGTGGGGCAATTGTTTATATATACATGGATGCCATTTCTTTTAATTTCTTTAACTTTTTCTGTTTTGCATTGTAGTGAATTTGTGAGTTTCACATTGTGCCATAATCATTTTTTCTCCCTACTGTTTTGGGGTATATAACCCCAAGCCTTTTGTGGACAATGTAAAGTCAATTTAAATGGAACTCAGTGGGGTGGCACCGGGAGTGGCAAATCAGATTCCAAGAGTGGCATGTACAACCCCAGGCCACTCCCTAGACATTCCCCTGGAGTGAGCGGCTGTGGGTTTGATGTAAACATATTTTTTTTAACTAAATAATTTCCCCAAGAAATATCAAAAGAGGAAAAAAGAAAAGACAGCAAAGTAAAGATGAAATTAGTTATCGATGATTCCTTTTGTAACCTTAAAGAAGACAACGCACACGTACAAACACGGTAACAGCATAAGCGTAACCAAAACTCGGGGCTGCGAGCACAGTGCCCCTTGGGTTTTTACAAAGTCATATAGGCTTGAGTGAGTGTTGCATCGTTTTCACTAGGCTACAGTAAGACTGCGGGTGAGACGCGGAGAGCTGCGGTGGCCGTCTCCCGTTGCCTCTCCTCTCTCACAGCTAACATTCAGAAAGATGGAGGCAAAAAAAGGCATTTCTGTTGGTGTTTTCTCCGCTACAAGGAGTGCACCTCACTAGTTTTTTTTTTCTTGTTTTTCCCTGGCTGTTTTTAGGCAATGGTTTTCTTTAGAAATGAAAAGAACGTTACAATACAGTACACATCCAAAAACAGAAAAATACCCACACACCATGCCCACGTAAAAGGAGTTATTCCAAAAAGGCCTGGAGTAAAGGCATTTGATTAAGCATACATTCTTTTATTACAGTTGTAAAGTTTCACTAAGTCGTCCTCTTTAAGTCTCAACCAAATCTTCAAGAATGTTTTCCTTCTGAATGATCTATTATATCTGTTCTGGCAGTGAATTATTAAGTAGAATTATTTTTCTAAAATTTTGGTTTGATTTAAAGGGATATTCCACCTCCTTGGTGAAGTTTAGTCTATTCTCATATTTCCCAGAGTTAGACAAGAGGGAAAAACAACTCAGTCATTCCACTAATGTCAAGTCTGTTAGCTTTAGCTTAGCATAAACAATGTAAGTGAATGGTAACAGCTAGCATTCCGTGTGAAAATTTAATGAAAATGACTCAGTAAATATTATAATTGTTCTTGGTGATGTAAAAATCACATTGACTGTAACTGAAAGTAATAGGTAACACGAAGGAATAACAGGAGCTGAGTTAGAGTTGGGACTACATCACGACAAAGCACTGCTGTAAGCCGCTGCTGCAAGACATGACGCAGCGGCCTCAAAAGACACTTACTTTTGTAAACACATATGAGTGAATTATTTGAGCTGTAGTTCGAGTATCTTAAATTTCTAATGCAAAAAAATGGTTCTTGCATCATGTCCTAACACCTTGCAGTGACATCTTACAGCGGTGTTTTGTTGTAATGTTGTCCCAAGTCTAGATTGGCCCTGCAGTTCCTTCATGTCACTTACTATTTTCATTTGCTTTTGATATGTATATTAAGGTGATCAAGAAAAATTAGGATCATTATTGAGTCATTTTCATGACTTTTTCCACAGAAAATGCTAGCTGATACCATTCACTTACATTGCTTATGCTAAGCTAAAGCTAACAGAATATTGCCAGATTAGGAGAATTCCCTCACTTTAACTCTTGGGCAACTGATTAAATTTCTCTTAGAGGTGGAAGATCATTTTAACCATTTTTCTTTTGCTGTTGAAGACATATTCAGTAGCAACACTCAAAACACATTTCAGTTATTTCACAAAACCGACTACTAATACCTCAGATGTTAAATCTTTTTAAAACAAGCAACTCTACCTGATTTTTTTAGATGAGCTGTAAGCAAGCTTCCTCACATTTAACAAAGCTGCAGGAACAGAATCTAAACAGTACAACTATCATAAATAACTCTCACTTCAGGCCCATAGTCAGCAGTACTCAGTCCAGTGATGAGCGTTTTTATGCCAAAATTGGACAAAACATTTTTTTGGAAGCTCAAAGTCCACACATTTAATTCTTCCTCCCGCTGAATCTTTTCTATCTCTTTTCAGGTTTCACATTCTAATATTCGGCATCGAGGTTTGTTGCTCGATGTCCTGTCGTTTCTCCAAGGCAATACGGGTGACAAAGGGAATTCTTTGACTGTCTTTTAATCTTTGACCACATAAACCTCTTAAAGACCTTCCAAACAGGGCCTTTAAAATCTGCCAAACAGGAAGTCATCTCCATTTGTGAGAAGCTGAAGGTGTTTGGGAGTTTTACTCCCCCCTCACCTCGATTACATCATCATCCTCTTCAGAGCTGCTGTTGCTGCTAACATCCCTGCCGTTCACCAGAACTGAGGCCCGCTGGCCCTCGGATCGTGCTGGGGGGGAGATGGAGGAGGGGGAGGATGAGGAGGAGCTGGAGGCAGCAGTTGGAGGGTACTGGGACAAAAAGCTGGCTCCAGCCGGGCCAGGAGTGGCTGCTGGACCCGACACCCCTCCCTGTAGCATTGACCCAGAGTAGAGGCTGGCCAGAGATGGACTGTAGGAGAGGGGGAAGCCTGGTGGGAGCATCCCAGGCATGCTGGGGTTCAGCAGGAATGGAGGCAGGGCTCCCGGAAGTGAGCTGCTAGCTTTGACCGACGCAGAAGATGAGGAGAGGGCAGGACGAGTGGTTGCTGTAGAAGAGGACAAAGAGGAAGTCGGGGCGGCGCCAACTCCGCTCAAGCACAACAGATCTGGGTACATGTAATTCGGGTCACTCAGCTGAGTGGGGGGTGAGTGGAAGTAGTGCGAGCTTGAACCCATTAGGACAGGAGGCCTCGGTGAACCCCCCAACATGGTGGAGCCGAGACTGACAGGAGGAAGGCCGTAGCCCCCTGAGAACGGGAACCCTTGTGAGGACAGAGGGGCTGAAAAGGGTTTTCCTGCAAAGGGTTGCTTACGAACCTGCTCCTCCAGGGACGGGGTGGAGGCTTTGCGTTTAGCGCCCACTCTCAAGTCCTGAGCAGCGGTGGCATCCATGTTGGGCTGGATTATTTTAGTAACAGTGACATCACGGTGGCTCACGCTGCTGCCGTTAGCCTGCAGCAGCTCGTTGGGAGGCAGAGGGCTGAGGCTGCTCTCTGCTGCAGCCTCATCTCCTGCACCTCCAGTGTAGCTCTGCAGCTCATCGATGATCCCTGGGCTGTCAGGTGAAACAGGGCGGGCCACAACCTTAGAGGAGCCCAGCTGCTTCCTCTCAGGTGACAGGCAACCATTACTGTGATTGGTTGAACCATCCTGAGGTGGGGCTTGAATATCTGGAAGAAAAGGGATTACATCTTAGCCTAAACCAAACAATGAATTCCATAATTTTTTTTTACTTAAAAATTTATTTCTGAGCACTTATGAATGCATTTTTAATGAGATTCTATTGCTGAGCGAATCCTCTTACCTTTAGGTGGTGCTGTTGCACTTTCGTCCACTGTTTTGGCTTTATTAGCTGCTCTGATAGCGAAGATTCGACCATCTGAAGTTCTGATATATGTCCCTAAAATCAGTGAGGAACGGTGTTACCTCTACACAATGCAGGAACCTAATAAAACAGCAGTAGAATGGCCTTAACTGTGCATTGATTTATTAAAACTGTGCCTTTTTAATGAGATTTAAGGTGTAAATTAGGCTTTAAAGCAGAAATCTGGAGTTTTTTTTCTCAGCGGGCATCATCTAGAGGCGGAAAAATGTACTGCACCTTAAGCCGCTCTCTCTACTTCTGTGATTACAGCTAGAAGCAATGCCTCTCGTTCGTGAACGCACACCTCTAGCCGGGAAATAGAGCTAAAACACATTATTTTACGAATTTGCTCACAGAATTTTTATTTTTTTACTATCTATAAATTTTAAAGGCTTACTTGTTCATATAAAATGTCGCCAACTCTACATCCGCAAACATGTGTGATATCTGTATGCAAGCGGATGCCTAATGTTATTGGCTAATGCTGAGTGACACTCAAGTCAAATTGCATGAGGTTCTACGGGCGTGCTCAGCAAAAATAAATAAAAAAATATATATATATACACACTGCTCACAAAAATTAAAGGAACACTTTAAAGAAACACATTAGATACATCAGATCTCAATATGAAGTTGAATATCTGTACAAATAACGACAGGGTAATGTCTTAGGAACAAAAGGATGTCAAGTCTTTTCATGGAAATAAAAGTTATCAGCCAACAGAGGGCTCAGTTGTGTAGACACCCTAAAATCGGAGTGAAATTAAGATTTCAAAAAATTAATTTCTGCAACTCTAATTGCTTATCAGTATCTTGCGTGGCTCCCACGAGCTTGTGTGCATGCTTGGCAATGTCGGGGCATGCTCCTAATGAGACAACGGATGGTGTCTTGTGGCATTTTCTCCCAGATCTGTGTGAGGGCATCCCTGAGCTCTTGTACAGTCTGAGGAGCAACCTGGCGTCGCCTAATGGACCGAAGCATAATGTCCCACAGATGTTCTATTGGGTTTAAGTCAGGGGATCGTGACGGCCATTCATTTGTTTCAATTCCTTCATCCTCCAGGTACTGCCTGCATACTCTTGCCACATGAGGCCGGGCATTGTGGTGCATTAGGAGAAAACCAGGACCTACTGCATCAGCGTAGGGACTGACAGAGGGTTCAAGAATTTCATCTCGATACCTTATTGCAGGCAGCATAACGTTCTCCTTGTCTTCTCCAGACTCTTTCACGTCTATCACAGGTGCTCAGGGTGAACCTGCTCTCGTCTGTAGAAAGTACAGGGCGCCAGTGGCGGACTTGCCAATTCTGGTGTTCTTGAGCAAATGCCAGTCGAGCTCTACGGTGCTGGGCAGTGAGTACAGGGCCCACTACAGGACCTCGGGCCCTCAGGCCGTCTTCATGAAGTCAGTTCCTGATTGTCTGGGTAAAGACATTCACACCAGTGGCCCTCTGGAGGTCATTCTGTAGGGCACGAGCAGTGCTCAGCCTGTTCCGCCTTGCACAAAGGAGCATGGATGGGTCCTGCTGATGGGTTGTGGACCTTCTACGGCCCTATCCAGCTCTCAGAGAATAACCGCCAGTCTCCTGAAATCTCCTCCATGTTCTGGAGATTGTGCTGGGAGACACATTAAACCTTCTTGCTGCAGCACGTGTGGATGTGCCATCGTGGAGAAGTTGGACAACCGTAGGGTTAAGGAATCGTCTCATACTGCCAGTAGAGCCAAAACTAGCACGAGTGGAAAACCAGCCGAAAAAGATCAAGAGGGAGACACTTGAAAGGACCTCTACATGATAAACCAGTCCTGTTTCGAGGGTTTTGTAACTGTAGACACTTTAGTGCACCTGTCGTTAAGTCCATGAACACCAATACAGCTGAAAGTGATTAACAATGCCCTCAGCTGCTTAATCAACCAGGAAATTATCAGACAGGTTTAATTGGTTTCATGCCAGGCCCAATTAAAAAAGTGTTCCTTTAATTCTTGTGAGCAGTCTATCTATCTATCTATCTATCTATCTATCTATCTATCTATCTATCTATCTATCTATCTATCTATCATCTATCTATCTATCTACATATACATATATATATATATATATATATATATATGTATATATATATATATATATATATATATATATGTATATATATATATATATACATATATATATATATATATGTATATATATATATATATATATATGTATATGTATATATATAATGTATGTATATATATATAATGTATGTATATATATGTGTATGTATACATATATATATATGTATGTATATATATATAATGTATGTATATATAATGTATATATATATATATATATATATATATATATATATATATATATATATATATATATATATATGTACATATATATATATACATACAGGTGCTGGCCAGTAAATTAGAATATCATCAAAAGGTTGAAAATATTTCAGTAATTCCATTCAAAACGTGAAACTTGTACATTATATTCATGCAATGCACACAGACCAATGTATTTCCAATGTTCATTACATTTAAATTTGATATTCATAAGTGACAACTAATGAAAACTCCAAATTTGGTATCTCAAAAAATTAGAATATTCTGAAAAGGCTGAATATAGAAGACACCTGCTGCCACTCTAATCAGCTGATTTACTCAAAACACCTGCAAAGGCCTTTAAAAGGTCCCTCAGTCTTGTTTTGAAGGCACCACAATCATGGGGAAGACTTCTGACTTAACAGCTGTCCAAAAGACAATCATTGACACCTTGCACAAGGAGGGCAAGACACAAAAGGTGATTGCTAAAGAAGCTGGCTGTTCGCAGAGCTCTGTGTCCAAGCACATTAACAGACAGGCGAAGGGACGGAAAAAATGTGGTAGAAAAAAGTGTACAAGCTCTAGGGATAACCGCACCCTGCAGAGAATTGTGACGACAAACCCATTTAAAAATGTGGGGGAGATCCACAAAGAGTGGACTGCAGCTGGAGTCAGCGCTTCAAGAACCACCACGAGGAGACTCATGAAAGACATGGGATTCAGGTGTCGCATTCCGTGTGTCAAGCCACTCTTGAACATGAAACAGCGCAAGAAGCGTCTCGCCTGGGCCAAGGACAAAAAGGACTGGACTGATGCTGAGTGGTCCAAAGTTATGTTTTCTGATGAAAGCAAGTTCTGCATTTCCTTTGGAAATCAAGGACCCAGAGTCTGGAGGAAGAGCGGAGAAGCACAGAATCCACGTTGCATGAGGTCCAGTGTAAAGTTTCCACCGTCAGTGATGGTGTGGGGTGCCATGTCATCTGCCGGTGTTGGCCCACTCTGTTTCCTGAGGTCCAGGGTCAATGCAGCCGTCTACCAGGAAGTTTTAGAGCACTTCATGCTTCCTGCTGCTGACCAACTTTATGGGGATGCAGACTTCACCTTTCAACAGGACTTGGCACCTGCACACAGTGCCAAAACCACCAGCACCTGGTTCAAGGACCATGGTATCCCTGTCCTTGATTGGCCAGCAAACTCGCCTGACCTTAACCCCATAGAAAATCTATGGGGTATTGTGAAGCGGAGGATGCAATACGCTAGACCCAACAATGCAGAGGAGCTGAAGACGACTATCAGAGCAACCTGGGCTCTCATAACACCTGAGCAGTGCCACAGACTGATCGAGTCCATGCCACGCCGCATTACTGCAGTTATTGAGGCAAAAGGAGCCCCGACTAAGTATTGAGTGCTATACATGCACATTCTTTTCATGTTCATTCTTTTCAGTTGGCCAACATTAGAGAAACAAACATTTTTTCATTGGCCTTTAGAATATTCTAATTTTCTGAGATACCAGATTTGATGTTTTCATTGGTTGTCACCTATAAATATCAAAATTAAACGTAATAAACATCGGAAATACATTGGTCTGTGTGCATTGCATGAATATAATGTACAAGTTTCACGTTTTGAATGGAATTACTGAAATATTTTCAACCTTTTGATGATATTCTAATTTACTGGCCAGCACCTGTATATATATATATAGTGTATGTATATATATATATATATATATATATATATATATATATATATACACATACATACATACATACATATATATATAATGTATGTATATATATATATATATATATATATATATATATATATATATATATATATATATATATATATATATATATATATATATATATATATATACATACATAAAATCTCACAGTACAGGGTAAGAATATCACTTTTATGATTTCTAAAAACCTCATATATAATTCCTGAAATGAGGAAAACTCCAGACTCCTGCTTTAATTACAAACTATATACTCAAACTAAAGGGATTAAAAATGCATTAAAGAAACAGCAGAACAAGCTGTCGTTTGCAAACACAAAACTGTTGACGAGTATTTTGCGGATGTACCTTTAGTGCCCCTGATGACATGAATACTTTCTCCACTTGTGATCCTTGCCTGAGCATCTATTGATCTGTTAGTACCTGGAATCATGATGTCTGAAACAGATCGAGAACATTTTCAGAAACAGAAACAAGGAAAAAGGCTTAAATAGTTCAATCAGCTGATGCACAGTCCGCCTACCGGTAGTGGTGACAATTTTCTGCACAAACACCCCCGCTTTCTGCAGGCAGTTGACATTGAAGCCCTCTTGACCGGATTTTGAGGAATCTCTGTCTGGAGGTGATTTTCCCGACACCTGGCGGGATACCATGGGAACTGATGCAGACTGGACTGGGCGGACATTCGCTACTGGTTTCTCCTCTGTGCTGGTGGAAGGGCGCCTGAACAAAGAATTCTGATTTAATCATGTTCCATTTTAAAACTTTGGTTAGTTTTGTATCAGCTGCCGTCCACGGACCAGTTTCTCTGGCTGAAGGCAGGGATGTTGGTGAGGCTCTGGTCACTGGCGGGGTAATAGTGAGCATAGGATGGGCGGGTGTATGGCACCGAGGCTCTCTTCTCCTCTTCGTAGGCCCTTTTAGCTGCTTTTTTCTCAGCGCTGCTCAGCTTCGGCTCCCGGCGGTCCAGCAGCAGGGACTCATGGGGGAACGGTTGCTGAAGGGAAGTAATAGAGAGGTGGTAAATTATTCATTTTTGCATTTTTACTCTAATTCTTAAAGGCCCCGTGTGTGAAATCCATTGAAATCATGATGAAAAAATGTGACTCTTTAGCGCCATGCAGTTCAAAGAAAGTATTGCAGCTACGGTGGCTCACTCATGAGTTTGACTGTATAATCAGTTTCCAACCTGTGCAGCCTAACCCACACAAAGCTTAAAACAAGCTACTCAACCTTTTTAAATAAGTATTTATAATTATGACTGTTTTATCAGCCTACCAGTCCTGAAGGAAGCAAGCTAGTTCTGTTATTGAAGCGGTCACGATTCACACATGGAGGAGGGGTGACGTCAGCCGGGAGGTCGAGTGTTGTGAGAAATTGTGTTCCCCTGAAATATTCTGCCCCCCCCCCGTCGGGAGATCGCACTTCAGGCTATTTTCACAATATTTTTGATCAAGTTTTACAGGGAAATGATGCAATGTAATAATGTTATGCTTGTGATTTTTTTATCTGTATTTCCTCCTAAAAACAATAAAAAAGATACAGTAAAAACATTCTTGTTCGCTCTTTTGCAGCAAGCTAATTTATCACTTTTGAAAGTTATGTAAAAAGATGTAATCTCACTCAGTTTAACCACCTTTTACTTGAGGTAGTTTAGTCCTCATAATGGTTGAAGTTAATTTCTGTGGATTTGGAAATATTTGCTCTTGACTGCCAAAGGGAAACAGAATATTTCAGGGGAACATCATTTCCCACAACACCCGTTTCACGTGGATCACGGTGCCTCGATGTAAACAAACTGGCTGCTGCTACCATCTATGGAGCATCACTGGCTGATCGTTAACTACGGCTGGTGAAGGAGTGTTGGTGAGCCGGGGACACGCTGGAGATCAAGTAAACAATGCTGACTTATCCACCAGCTAATCGTGGCTCACAGCTGGCGTGGTGGAGATGAACATCACGAGCTACTAGCTAGCCATGGCTAAAGCCGGGGAGCTGTGTATGCTGTGTGTAAACTCTCACGGATTACCAGCAAAAGGAGACCAAAGTCTAAATGTAATGTTTGAGAAGAAGCCCTCTGAGTCGGAACGTCTCAGTAACGCGTGGAGAACTACATCGCTGTTAGTAAAGTGTTGTGGAGATAAAGTAAACAACGCTGATTAGCCACTGGCTAGCGGACGAGCGTGTTGGGCGAGACGGCAGGCTGCGGGAAGAGAGGAGACTTGAGTAGAAGGACTTTGGAATGGACACGCTGGGACCGGGTCAGGAGTTCTGGTACTAGGAAAAGACGGATGAACAACTTGAGGTGAGTTTGGGAGTCAGAGACACTAATCGGAGGCTGGCGTCCAGATAATATCGGGCGAGGATCTGAACATATGTGGCTTCCTTGTGTTGGACATGATGACGAACTGACAAATTTTATGTCTTTTGATTTAATAGTTTTTTATTCAAACTAACAAGTACAGCAACGGTGTTGCTATTCTTTTCTATTTCTTAGTTGATTTGGCAGACTTCATGCTTCCAGGGCGCACTGCTGCCCCCTGCTGGTTCTTTCAGGTTACAGTCATAGTCCAACCGGGTAACGTGGAGCTCGTATGTCCCTAAACAGCTACTGTATTTTAAGATGGTGGATGACCATGGAGCCTTGACCACAGTTTATGTATATAAAAATGCATAATTTCAAGTTGAGAGGAATATTTAGATTTGATGTTGGTGAGAAATATTAGTGAAAAAGAACAAGTATGTGAACTGGAAACAGGATTTGACAGTAAACAGGTAAAAATATCACACACTGGGCCTTTAAAATCCAAATTTAATCAGCATTGTAAAATAAACTGTTGATTTTACTAAATAACTTTGGCAGCTGTGGTTGCCAGAGTAAAGACGTAAAAAATACTGCAAACAGTTTTATGCACATAAAAGGAGCGTGTACAAGAACAGTGTGAAATTGTAAAATGAACAGGTCGTCCCATAAGTTTTTACAAATATGTGTGATTTTATAAGTTGTTTGTGTAAAAACACAGTTTTTCTGTAGAATTATCCTGATCTTGTTGTTATTTTGAGCTTTCTTCCAGATAGATTTACAATTAGTTTTTGTGTCATCAAATTCTACAAAAAACACTTTTGCATAACATTAAAATTGTTTAAATGCTAATGGAATGTGTTTTAATACTCTGAAAACAGAATTTGAATTTCCTTTTAATGTTTTTCTTTTTAATATCAATTCTATGTTCAAGCCAAATCTATAGTGACCAAATACATCAAGCTGAAAAGATGTTCAGTAAAAAACAAAAACATTTTCAGACTCTCAATATAACACCAGCAAGTCTGTTTTTTGACCTAATAAATAAAAAAGCATTCTACTCATGTACCTTAGTAACCAGGTGAGAGTAAAGGTGTAAAGCTTTCTGCAGCACGCTCTCCTCGACGCCTTCAGGCTGCAGCAGGACCTGGGATGGATCCGGTTCCTCCTCCACAAAGTGAAGCAGACATTCAACTTCCCTCCTGGTGAAAGTCAGCACTGGGTTCAGATCGTCCACCACACGATCTATGGAAGAGGAAAAAATCATCATGAAAATAATTACAAATCATTCTGATTGGGACGGGCAATCACGAAATGTGTTTTTGATGATTTTTCTTTGTGACCAACTCACCAGACATGCCCTGTTTGGAGATCTGGCGGTCATAAATCTTCTTTTCCAGCGTGAAGTCGCACACCAGTCGGTAGATCTGACATGGTTTTCTCTGTCCGTAGCGGTAGACACGACAAACAGCCTGGGCGTCATGGCAAGGATTCCAGGAGGCGTCGAACACCACCACACGGTTCGCACCGATCAGGTTCACACCCAGACAGCCGGCCCTGAGGTCCAAACAGTTACATTATCTCTAGACTTTATTTTCAAGTCTAGCTCTTAAGAGTTTGGATTCAAGTGGTACCTGGTTGACAAAAGGAAAACCCAAGCGGAGGTGTTGGTTGGGTCGTTAAACTGGTTTATTAGTCTCTCTCTCTCTGAAGCCGTCGTGCTTCCATCGAGTCCTTCAAAATAACAAACAATAAAAAGAGTTACCATAGTAATCTCTCTCTTTCTCTGTCTGTCTCCCTCTCTCTGTTGGTCTCGCTCTGTCTCTCTCTCTCCTTGTCTCTGTCTGTCTCGTTGTCTCTCTTTCTTGTTCTCCCCCTCTCTCTTTTTCCATCTGTCTGTCTGTCTGTCTGTCTGTCTCTTTGTCTCTGTCTGCGTCTCTCCTGTTCTCTCTCTCCATCGGCCTCTCTCTCTCTGTCTGTCTGTATGTGTCTCTCTTTCTTGTTCTCTCTCTCTCCATCTATATGTCTGTCTGTCTCTTTATCTCCGCTTGTCTGTGTCTCTCTTGTTCTCTCTCTCTCCCTATCTGTCTTTCTCTGTCTGTCTGTGCCTGTCTCTCTCATCTGCCTCTTTGTCCCTCTGTCTGTCTGTGTCTCTCTTGTTCTCTCTCCCCATCTGTCTCTCTCTCTCTCTCTCTTTCCATCTGTCTGTCTGTCTGTGTCTCTCTTTCTTGTTCTCTCTCTCTCTCTCTCTCTCTCTCTTTCCATCTGTCTGTCTGTCTGTGTCTCTCTTTCTTGTTCTCTCTCTCTCTCCATCTATCTCTCTGTCTGTCTGTCTGTCTGTCTGTCTGTCTCCCTCTTTGTCTATCTGTCTCTTTATCTCTGTTTGGCTGTGTCTTTCTTGTTCTCTCTCCCCATCTGTCTCTCTCTGTATGCCTCTCTCTTTCTTGTTCTTTCTATGTCTCTCTCTCTCACTATCTCTCTCTCTCTTTCTATCTGTGTCACTCTCTCTAACTGCCTCTCTCTCTGTCTGTCTCTCTGTCTGTCTGTGTCTCTCTTGTTCTCTCTCTCCCCATCTGTCTCTCTCTGTATGTCTCTTTCTTGTTCTCTCTACGTCTCTCTCTCGCTGTCTATCTCTCACCATCTCTCCCTCTTTCCATCTGTCTGTCTGTCTCTCTTTCTTGTTATCTCTCTCTCCATCTATCTCTCTGTCTGTCTGTCTGTGTCTCTTGTTCTCTCTCTCTCTCCCTCCATCTTTCTCTCTGTCTGTCTGACTGTGTCTCTCTTTCTTGTTCTCTCTCTCTCTCCATCTGTCTCTCTCTATCTGTCTGTCTGTCTCCCTCTTTGTCTATCTGTCTCTTTATCTCTGTCTCTCTTGTTCTCTCTCTCCTCATCTGTCTCTCTCTGTATGTCTCTCTCTTTCTTGTTCTCTCTATGTCTCTCTCTCTCTCTCTCTCTCTCTCACCGTCTATCTTTCACCATCTCTCTCTCTTTCCATCTGTCTGTCTGTCTCTTTGTCTCTTTCTCTCTGTCTCTCTTTCTTGTTCTCTCTCTCTCTCTCTCCATCTATCTCTGTCTGTCTGTCTGTGTATCTCTTGTTCTCTCGCTCTACCCATCTGTCTCTCTCTCTGTCTGTCTGTCTCCCTCTTTATCTCTGTTTGTCTGTGCCTCTCTTGTTTTCTCTCTCTCCCCATCTGTCTCTCTCTCCATCTGTCTCTCTCTTGCTCTCTCTCTCTCTCCCCATCTGTCTCTCTCTCCGTCTGTCTCTCTGTCTGTCTGTGTCTCTCTTACTCTCTCTCTCTCTCCCCATCTGTCTCTCTCTCCGTCTGTCTCTCTGTCTGTCTGTGTCTCTCTTGTTCTCTCTCTCCCCATCTGTCTCTCTCTGTATGTCTCTCTCTTTCTTGTTCTCTCTATGCCTCTCTCTCGCTGTCTATCTCTCACCATCTCTCTCTCTTTCCATCTGTCTGTCTGTCTCTTTGTCTCTGTCTGTCTGTGTCTCTCTTGTTCTCTCTCTCTCTCCCCCATCTGTCTCTTTCTCTCTGTCTCTCTTTCTTGTTCTCTCTCTCTCTCTCTCTCTCTCTCTCTCTCTCTCTCCATCTATCTCTCTGTCTGTCTGTCTGTCTGTGTATCTCTTGTTCTCTCGCTCTACCCATCTGTCTCTCTCTCTGTCTGTCTGTCTCCCTCTTTATCTCTGTTTGTCTGTGCCTCTCTTGTTTTCTCTCTCTCCCCATCTGTCTCTCTCTCCGTCTGTCTCTCTGTCTGTCTGTGTCTCTCTTGCTCTCTCTCTCTCCCCATCTGTCTCTCTCTCCGTCTGTCTCTCTGTCTGTCTGTGTCTCTCTTGTTCTCTCTCTCCCCATCTGTCTCTCGCTGTATGTCTCTCTCTTTCTTGTTCTCTCTATGCCTCTCTCTCGCTGTCTATCTCTCACCATCTCTCCCTCTTTCCATCTGTCTGTCTGTCTCTCTCTTTCTTGTTATCTCTCTCTCCATCTATCTCTCTGTCTGTCCGTCTGTCTGTGTCTCTCTTTCTTGTTCTCTCTTTCTCTCTTTCTCCAACTTTCTGTATGTTTGTCTGACTGTTTCTCTCTTGTTCTCTCTCTCTCTCCATCTGTCTCTCTCTCTCTCTGTCTGTCTGTCTCCCTCTTTGTCTATCTGTCTCTTTATCTCTGTCTGTCTGTCTGTCTCTCTTGTTCTCTCTCTCCCCATCTGTCTCTCTCTGTATGTCTCTCTCTTTCTTGTTCTCTCTATGTCTCTCTCTCTCTCTCTCTCTCTCTCTCTCTCGCCATCTATCTCTCACCATCTCTCTCTCTTTCCATCTGTCTGTCTGTGTCTCTCTTGTTCTCTCTCTCTCTCTCTCTCTCTCTCTCTCTCTCCATCTATCTGTCTGTTTGTCTGTGTCTCTCTTGTTCTCTCTCTCTCCCCATCTGTCTTTCTTTCTCTGTCTGTCTGTGTCTCTCTCTCTCCGTCTGTCTCTCTGTCTGTCTGACTGTCTCTTTATCTCTGTTTGTCTGTGTTTCTCTTGTTCTCTCTCTCTCTCTCCCCATCTGTCCCTCTCTCCATCTGTCTCTCTGTCTGTCTTTGTCTCTCTTGTTCTCTCTCTCCCCATCTGTCTCTCTCTGTATGTCTCTCTCTTTCTTGTTCTCAATGTCTCTCTCTCGCCGTCTATCTCTCACCATCTCTCTCTCTCTCTTTCTATCTCTGTCCATCTCTCACACTGTCTCTCTCTCTCTCTAAGATGTATTGATCATGAATCATGAAGACCAAAGCCTGATTATTGCGTAGGATCACCAGCAGGTGGCAGCACTTATTAACTCATACAGAGACAGAAACACCCGTGGCACCACAACATCATTGCAGTCTAAAACGTAAAACTTCCGTCCAAACAAATCACACAGATCCAACATCACCACATGGGTAGAAATTTAGCAACTCTCTGCACTTGTCAACCGTTTCAACAGAAACTCCACATTCTTACTCTCTTCAGTATGAGGCAAGCTAACTGTCATTATGTTCTTGTAAAGTAAAACATCCGTTTGTAGACCAGATATTCAGTATTTAATAAAATCAATTAACAAAAACAAAGTGATTTGAGTGATCATAAAGTGTGACTCACGGTAGTAGTTGAGATTGCGGACCCAGCTCTGGTTCGGTTTGTCTTTGCTGGCTGAGTAAGGGGAAGGAGGCACTGGTCTCTTAGCCAAAAATTCCTCAATTACAGTCAGTGTGGATAAACTCTGACTGCAGTAGAAGGTGATTACAACAGAAATGTAAGTTTAACACAAAAATAGTTTTTCTCTTTATGTGTGTTTTTTTTATTCTCTACCTGAACACGAGAAGTTTGTCCCCCTTTCTGACACTCTCTTCTATCAGGTGAAAGAGCAGCACCATTTTCCCAGAGTTCTCCAGGATGCCGGGTTTGTAATCACACATGATGTCCTTTGCCTGTCCGTGTGAGAGAAGACATTTAAAACGTCTAATATTAAAGGTTTCGGACAGTTATAAGATGTCTGGGACACATACCCATTCATATGTGATGACCTGATTGGCTTTTTCCTGCAGCTGACTCAGACTCAGTCCTCCAATGGGATCAGGACCGTCCAAGTTCTTTGACTTTTGAAGGGATGCTGTGGGACATCGAGGATGTCCCGCAGAGGTGATGTCATCGAGGTCCAAATCCTGCTCACTGGCCAAGTTCTCCTTCTGTAAGGCCTCGTAAAGCACGTCGGGATGATTCCAAATCTGGACAATTTATAATAAAACGTGTTAGATGTGCAAATCTGTGCTGTATAAAAAGAAGCCTGATAATCTAAACCCAATGTAGCAGGTTGGCCGAGCCACGCTCCATTGTAACCTCAGCAGGTCTACCTCAGCCTGAGTTGGTTGGTTAAACTGAACCGCTGGTTAGGTTAAGTTTAGGAGGGTCCAACCACAGCGTCTCTATGAGACGTTGGGCTGTCTTGGCACCATTAGAGCAGAGCTGTTTTTGCCCTTATGATGACGGCAGAGCTGAAACAAAGCAAACCCATAATGGCGGACACGGCTCAGGAGCGGAGCTGGTTTTAAACGTCTTTGGTATAAACTCTGGATGATTTAGACTTGGTCTATTTTTGAGAGACGAGTAAATTGAGGTAATACTTCTTTGGTACAATCCCAACACTCACACAATTGTGTGTTCCCATCCAGTGGTGCGAGAACATAGGGTGTCTTGTTTCTCAATTGTGGGACTTGGCCCCGCCTCTTTAGCACCCTTGACCCACAATGAAGCGGACTTTGGCAAAGGGTATTACCAGGGGTGGACCAAGACCAAAATTTGGCCCTGGCATTTTTACGAGTCGTCGGCCCTCCCCATTGGGAGAGCAGTGGGGGTGGGGGGTGTTGCCGCCCGCTGGCTCATCTCTAGACCGAATGTGAGATCCAATATGGACTGGGACTGTTAAATTACAAGCAGGGCCAGACTGCTGCGACTGGGAGCCCTGGCCTTCCAGATCAGCTCATTCTCCACGGGCGGAGATCAGCGGGACATTAGCTACATGCTAACGCGATAAAACAACTCCTACGTCATCGCCCTAATGCGTTTTTCTTGCTAAAAACACCTGGAAAAACTCTGCTAGCTTCAGGTTACCATGTAGCTAATGTTCTGCAGATCACCAACTGTGGAGTAGTGTCAGCCCAAGCTGGGCAAGCAGCCCACTTGGTTAAGCGGCCCACCGGGACACTGCCAGAATGCCAGATAGGTCAGTCCACCCCTGGGCATTACCCACAATGCATTTCCCTGTAGGGATTTGAGAAGAAGGCGGAGAAATGGCTTAAGTGCCCTTTCTGAAAATATGAAATTTCTAGTGTAATCATCAAAATATTGAATACTTTATTATTGTGTACCTACATGATTAGAACTGAATATTTCTCGTTTGAAAGAATGAGTTACATGTCTGTTGAGAAATACCGTTAAATGATAACGGTGTGTATTTTTAAACTCAACATGCCAGCAATTTTATTGCAAGCTACATATTAGCACAAACAACATCCCATTTAGGAAGTCATGGCGATACGACCCTTTGGCGCAGGTCGACGACACAATGCTCACTGTCCCAATTCAGCCGTTACTTGCACACTTGTTCACTACGAAGCCGTACATCCACTTCTGTAGGCTGCAGTGTGGGCACTGGGACTGGGCCGTCTTCAACGGCATATGGCGGACTGTCGCGTTGACTGACCTCCATCGCTATGATTACATCACCCTGCTCGTTGCTCTGGCTGGTCCTTGCGTGCCGAGACAGTTAGAAAGACAGCTGCCCCTTTGACTGGGCTCTGTCTATGGGTCGTGGCCAGACTATATAATTAAAGGGTGGACTCCAGTGGAGGTCTGGATCCAGGATCCCCCCCACTCCTCACCTTGCAGCAGACACAAAAAGCCTTCAGTGGGTTGAGGCTGAGCCAGCCGGTGCTTCCTGCCTCTCTGAATCGGTTCATGAACTCTGTGTAGAGCGCCCTCTGCAGGGGGGACAGGCGTACAAGGAGAACATGCTCCTGCTTAGAGGGTAGTTGGTCCCTTAGGACATCATGGCCTCGTCTGCATTAAAGAGAAGTTGAAGTTATTCTTTTTAGAGCATCCTCAGAAATAAAGAAATCTTAAATAAAGCCGCTCTTACCTTTGAACAAAGCCCTCCAGAAGGCTGTGGAGGACATGGCTTCGGTACCTCATCAGCTGGATATCCTGTGGTGTGCTGTCCACACATTGTCCATTCAGAATGGGGCGCTCAAACATGTTACTGAACTCCTGCCGAGTACCTGAAATATTTACAAAAATTATTAAAAAGATGACAGAATGTTTAAAGAAACACAAACAATGTGATCTCTACCGAGGAAGTCTGGACGAACAAAATCGACCATGCACCAGTACTCTATCAGATTGTTCTGGAGAGGATAGCCGGTCAGAACTACACGCCGACGGGTTTGAATGTTCTTCAGCGCCTGAGATGTGCTGGCGTGGCAGTTCTTAATGCGATGTCCTTCATCACAAATCACAACATCTGGACCGGGTCGGGACAGGGCCTTCTCGATACCTGCGCATGGAACACATTTAATGACTTCTCACACTAATCTTCTGGACACACAGTTATTTATGTTCTATTCCTTCCTCTCAAACCTTTAAGTAGCTCCTGTTGCCGGTCTTCTTCAACCAGGTTTAGGACATCAGGTTCTGCAGATTTCTTGCTCCTCTTCTTCCTTCCAGCCACAAAGCTTTTCTTCAGTGACAGGAGGCGGTACATCTCGTATCCCATCAGCAGCACCCCACCGTCCCGAGCCCACTCCTCCACCACCTTGGCTCTGCTCGCCGTGTTCCTGGATGACAAAAGGATGAAGAAACGAATTAACAACAGATGGTCGTCCAAAAGACTGCATGATCTCAAACATGCTCAGATAAAGGAATCTGATTGCTAAAAGTGCATCTATCAAATAGGAGAGAAATTAAAAAAGATTAAAAAAACTCCAGAAAAAATAAAAACTACAAAATTTTAAAGCATAACTTCTAGAACGAGGTTATCGTATCACTTAAAATCCATAAAGTCCCTGTGACTCACTTGTGTTCGTCATTGAGGATGTGAACCTTAAAGGTGCGGGGCGCCACCTGTAAAGGGTCGGTGTCCGGCGGTAACGCCTCTGGAGGAGGGACCCACGTGTTGAACTCTGACAGCCAGTTCTGAAGTGTGTTCACCTGAAGTGTACGACAAATATCAGCCAAAGCATTGAAACGTTTCTCTTTTTGTCCTGTTTTTCCCATCTTTCATATGTTGATGGTGAAATTGAACAAAACGAGTATCCACAACCCATTTCAGACGATACTTTTATGTGTGGGATGCCAACAGAAAAAGTCCACAGATGATGCTTACTGGGACGATGGCGAGCACAGTGTGAGCCCGGGTGTGCCTGAACAGGATGTCGATGAAGGAGATGACCTGCAGCGTTTTGCCCAGGCCCATGCTGTGAGCGAGGATGCAGCCCAACCCGCTGCTGTTGTCGAAGAGCTCCAACGACTCCACCAGGTTGTCGTAAAGAAAACGGATTCCGCCGATCTGAGGAGGAAGGAAGGGAAGTCAAATCAATCATGAAAAAAAAAAATAGAAACCTCATGTACGGTAAAGAAGTACAGTGATCCCTCACAACTTCGCGGTTCGTTTATCGCGGATTCACGACTTCGCAGATTTTTTTCTTTGGAGCCTTATTCAAGGGAAATTCGCCGATTCGCAGTATTTTTCTATGCGAAATATCAAGAAATTCCTGTTTTTTTCACCAATCATCATAAAATGCACTTTTTGTAATAAAACTATAAAAAACCAAGTAAAAAAAATTTTTTTCTTGAGTTTTACCCACAAAAAGAGAATGTGATCATACGATAATTCAATATAGTACTGTACTGTAAATATGGTGTCCCTACTGCGCGGATTTTCACCTATCGCGGCCAGGTCTGGAATGCATCTACCGCGATAAACGAGGGATCACTGTAAAAAGCATTTTGGTGAGGTCAGAATACCTGGTGAGGTTTGACTGCTCGTGCAAGCTGGGGTGAAAGGTAAATGTCCTTCTCTGCAGCTGGATGGTTCAGGTTGACTAGAACTCTGCCCTGGATGTCGGGTTGGTTCTGGGCGTCGTTGGCATGAGCGTCACTCGGCTCAACATCTTCTTCTTCATCGGCGGGCTTGCTGCAGACGTGGGGCGAAGCAACACCCTTACTCAGGTCGATGACGTCTGAACAAAGCAAAGATGTGGAGGATGGAATTTATACTCTAAACCAGGCATGAGGGCCATTTGCGGCCCTCAGAAGGATTCTGTGCAGTCCCCATCCTTCTAGATGGGTGAAATTTATGTTTGAGGCTTTTCAAACGGTTGTACGGTATGTTTAGATTGTTACATTTGTTTTAGGCCTCTGTTGAAAAAACAAAAAACAACATTTAGCATAATTTTTTTACTTAAGAAAAGTTGGGGCCTTTGTCTTTAAGTAACACTAATCAGTTTTTCAAACTTTAAACTAGAGCTTTAACATTGATCTCAGTAATAGTTGGGTTAGAAACTAAACCAGTTTCATGTTTGACACCACTCTGCTGGCCAGATACTACACCTAACCAATTCAGTGACCTAGTGGTAGACTGTCTTCCCTGGGACTGGGAGATCGGAGTTCGATTCCCAGTCGTGTCGTACCAAAGACTTTAAAAACGGGACCCAATGCCTCCCTGCTTGACACTCAGCTGTAAGAGATTGGATTGGGGGGTTAAACCACCAAATAGTTCCCGGGCGCAGCCACCGCTGCAGCTCACTGTTCCCCTTCATGGGGATGGGTCAAATGTGGAGATGAAATTCACCAGTGTGTGATGACGACTTTAACCCTCTCAGGCTCTAAAAAAGTTTTGATAAAAGGACGAACAACAAAGCCCTTCAGGGGTACTTCTGAGTTAAAAAATGCTCATGAAATACGTATGTGGAGTAACCGGTTAGGTAGGTTTTCCTGCCTCCAGAGGGTTAACTTTTAACAGTTTTGTGAAGTGGGTAGATGTTTAAGGGGGTGCTCTTGTACATGCATTATGGTGGTTAGCATTAATTTATGACTTTTACTTCCAGGCTCTGCCTTGATGTCAACAGAAAAGCAAACTTCTTCTTTTTCTTCGTCTTGTGCTTTTTAGTGACGATCAGAAACTGAAAAAGCTGCACAAAAAAATATCTAACTGCCGTAATGCATGTATAAGAGCACCCCTTAGAACACATACCAACTTCACAAAACTGTCAAGTATTGTATCTAGTCAGTAGAGGGCTGCAGATTGGTGTCAAATATGAAACTGGTCAGGTTTCTAACCCAACAATAACTGAGATCAATGTTAAAGCTCTAGCTTAAGTTAAAAAAAAACTATTTAGTGTTACTTTAAAAAGTTTGGGCTGCTGCTCTGAACTCTTCATGCATTTACCTCCAGAGATCCAAACAAGCCGAACAAGCCTTAAGTCCAAAACTAAAGCTAAACAAATTTTAAGGAAATAGTTCAAACTTAGAAAAAGTAAGAGGAACTAAGGTTTAAAGCTGCTTTCCTGAGTTTTCCTCTTTCAGAAATGATGTATGATTTGTCAGAAATCCGTAAAAGTGATGTGATATAATATAAGCAATACGTCTTTTTTTGTTTTTGCTAAGCACGCCCCCTGCCCGGCACAGCTCCATGCAATAGGAAACTGAGCGCCGACCAGAACTAACCAATAGCGTTAGACTACCGCTTAGATGCTTCAAATTTAAGGAATACCTCGGCTGATGAAGAGTTGATGAACTTTTCACGGACAAGTAAGTCTCTAAAACATAAATATATGAAAACACAGCATGACATGAGAATAATACTCGTAAAACAACGCGTTTTAGCTCCGTTTGTCGGCTACAGAAGCACATTTATAAACAGAAACGTGAAGTCGCCATCTTAAAAAAACAGAGCGTTTTTGTGTGATACGCTTGTCAGCCACTAGATGGTGCCTTTGAATAAGAGAAATTCTCCAGAAAGAAGCTTTCAGTAAGCTCGGGAAAAGTGAAACCCTAAAAGCTTATGAGCAGTTACAGTCTTCCTAATAGGGCCTGCACGACTTTATTTTTTTAAAGTCGACAGTCAAGTAATGAAAGTCGAGTCGACTTCGACTAGTCGTTGATGACGTCATATGCCGGAAGCGGGGGGGGGGGGGGGGGTGTCGGTCGGTAGGTTCGCTGGAGTTTTTGACAATTAAAATTGCGCCCACATTTTCTAAGTTAACACATCTCTTTTAACAACGGTAGTTTCTGCTTCAGTCCTCTCCCCCCTCCCCCTGCGCAGCAGCCGCAAACTCACTGATGCGCCTGCAGCCTTTTCTGCTGCTCTAAACATTAAAATAATTATTTCATTTTCTGTTCCTCACTTCTGATTACCTTCAGTGGTGTCTGTTTGTTGCAACCAGCAGGTACAAAAACGAACTTGTTTTATTTGACTATTTTTCTGTCCTGCCTGTTTATTATCTTCCTGCATCTCCTCTCAATCCTAAAGAAAAACTGCTACCTGTGTTCATATATATTCACCTCATGAGTTACCTTTGAACTGCAGTTCTAAAAGATCTACCAACCGCAAAAACAGCGGAGTGCCGCTGCTCACCGGCCGACTACAACGGGACCGTTTTTGCTGGGGAGTTCATGCCGGAGCGGAGTGGAGATAGTGGAATCTTGGGGGTGCGTCACCGGAGGACAACAGGTGATGCGCCTCGCTCCGCAGCAGCGAAACGCATCAGGCACAAATAACAGACAGAAAACATGAAAGGAAATGAGCCGACATGAACGATCACGTGTTTAATTTGTTTTTGAGGTGGTGACACCTGATTTGGCGGTGCTCAGGACGCAATGTCTGGAGCGCACGTCAACGATCAGAGCTTTGCATGCGCAAACTGGTTAAGATTAGGATGGGGGTGAGGGGAAGGTTAAATTGCAAGAGGGAAAAGGTCACAGTTTGGTTAAATGTCCGTTTTACCGCCGGTGTCAGTACCGCACAGCGCGTCGCCTCAGCCTCGATCCAGACGCGCAGGGGCTCATCACCTGCTGTCTTTTCCGAGGACTGCATCTTGTCAGTCATTATCACGTGACAGCGACTAGTCGATGACAGGCATAAAAAGTCACTACAGAGCCGTGAAGTCGACTAGTCGACTATTTCATACAACCCCTACTTCCTAACAACATCAGTCTCCATCACAATATTTAGTCATTATAAAGTCATTTGGAAAATGACCATAAAATCATTTCCATGTGAGTTTGGAAGATAAAAACGACATCACGGAAGTTGACGGTTACAGTTACACAAGCTGGGCCACACTGTGGAGATGTGGTGTGTGTGTCAGTGTGTTACTGTGTCTGAATAAAAAAAGAAAGAGTGAGCTTATATAAGGCAGTGAATAGCTGGTTATACAAGTAGGATTAAAGTGGGGGGTGGGGGTGGGGGGGCGACTGGTTATATAACCCCACCTACAAATGTCAGTGTGCCACTGTGGTAGGGGTGTGTGCTCACCACCTGGGGATTAGCTGGATTTAATGCCCCACAAACACACTCTTCTTCTCCTCCTCCATTTGCTTCTTCATTTACTCTAGTTCACATTTCTGATATTGAGCTTTATTTTCTTGTGTGCACGTTCACCACATGTTCATCACTGTTAGCCTGGCTTCCAGAGATGCGATGCCCTACGGGAAAGTTTTAAGTATTCTGATGAACAGGTTGATAATGTACACGGAGATTATTTTTTAGGATTAAAGTTGCATAAACGAACACATGGAGAATTAAATGATTTTATATGATCACTGGTGTTAAGTAATATTTGTATTCTCAGCTTACATAAAAACCTGATTAGTACTTTTTCTTGGAAATCCCACCCAGCCCAGGCAGCCTGTTGGTGTGTTGATTTTCCAGACTCTTGTGGTCACAAGCCAAGTAGAAAAAAATGTGTAATTTAATAAATGAATAGTTTGAGATTTGAGTCATTTGGTTCTGCGAGGTTTTCGTTTGACGTCATCTGATTCATAAACACTGTAAAATCTGATTAGTTAACCTTACTTGAAAAAGGCGTGTCGACTGATTGCTCTTAAAATAAGAAGTGCACAGGAGTAAGTAATTATGCATTAGAGCCACTAATCTGTACAAAGTAAACATACTTAAATGCAAGTTACTATTAATGGGAAAAAAACTACAAAGTACTTTGCTTACTGTTTACTACAACTTAGATAGGTTTAAGGTTTTATTGTCTCTTATGTCTTTAACTTTTTAGTCCTTTTATGTTGTTTTTAGTGTTTTAAATGTTCACCTTTTAGCTTGTTTTCCTTTGTGTGGTTTTACACAGTTAGTTTTACCCCATGACTCATCAATTTTATTGTCTTCTTTTATCTGATGTCCAGAACTTTGGTCAGCTGTCATGTTGTTGAAAAATGTCCCATATAAACAAATTTGGATTGGATTGGATACTTAAGTACAGTATTTTCTTTTGGCATATAGAAATGCTGTTTTGTAATTTCAGACTTTAATAATTAATCCTTTCTTTTTTGTTTTTACCTGCTTTTTGTGCTGCACTAGAGGCGTTTGTGTTAATCCTGATGCTGCTGGAGTCTAAACAGGCCAAAGATGCCGTTGCTGGTGGAGAGGGCACATGCTGGGTCACATCCCCTGAAAAGCAGAATGGAAATCATACAGTTAATACTAGATTTAGAGGGAGAACGCATGCTCAGGTGAGTACCAGTACAAGTACTAGTTCTAGAAAGTATTTTGGGTTTAGTGTATCTCACCAGCTGCGTATTCAGGCAGCAGCGGTATGGGGTAATCCTGCTTTCTTTGCTCATCCAAACGGCGCCTTCTCTCCAGCTCCTCCTGCTGGGCGGCTATGGTCCCTGCCTCTAACTGATGCTCTCTCAATAACTTCCTACGCACACACAGAAAATACAATCACCTAAAACATAGCTGTTTATTTCTACACAAACAACGTATTCACCAAAAACACATGGCCTCTTCTGAACGTTTGCTCTTAAACTGATGAATCATTGTCTTCAGTAAAGCCCACATGGGACCTCTAATGCAGCATTTTTTCAAGCAGCATTTAGTTGTATGTATTAAACGCAGTAAAATTAACAATCCCATAGAGAATTATGAACTAATTAACATTTACAGGGTGTATTATTAAAATTAGTTCCATTCTTCTTTAAGAATATGCTCCCATTATTTCTACTTCCAAATGAAAGCCAAACCCACATGTGGTATCTGACACACATAAAAAATATGCCTTCAGTAAAAAAAAATTAAGTCTCAGACGTATCAAAAAATGTATTTCTCTATATGGTTTAATTTCCAAGAATCAATGCTCCTAAATGAATGAATGCCATGTTTGCACTGACTAATTGTTTAGACATCCAGGGATTTTGTAGCAGCTCTTCTCTCCTTTTATAGCAGCACTCTTATGTTTTCCTAACATGACTCATTGATTAAGTATGTGACTAGGATTATTCCTACTGAGAGCCTCAAAAATGCTTTTTAGATTGTGGTTGTGCTAGCAGTTAGCCTTTTCAGTTTGCTGATTTGCTTTTTTGTTGGCATCATGGCGGAGCTTGGAAATAAATGTAATAGAATAACAGGTGTTTCTCAATGCCAAGGAACCTGGCCTTGATGTCTTGGCCCCACCCCGGTTGTCTAGAAGATACATCATCAGGAACCGCTAAGACGCGTTCCAATGTTCATGTTCTAAAGAAGGCAAGTGTTCACCATTTGTTAGCCGTTTCGCTAGCTGAGCAAGGCTACATGAGAGGTGTCTTGTAGCCTGACCTTGGTCAAAAATTTCCTTGAATATACCGCAGTATTTTCAAAAGGATGGCGGGTCAGAAGCCGGCAGCTACTTCCGGGACAATTTTCAAATTTAAAAGTAAGTCAACTAATTTTAAATGTTTTTTTAGATCCAAAGAAGTTATCTGTGGTTGGTTAGTTGCTTAGCAGATGCAGCTTTGGTGGCTATCAGGTAGTAACTCGCTTATATATTTAATTTAACAAATATTTAAAAATTTAAAAAGTAAAAGGCTCATTATATATTGATATTGAAACTTATATGTATAAAATATAACGTTATCTCCTGTGTCACATGACGCTATGTGACTGCCGTGGAAGCCGCGGTCATGTGATGTAAGTTTGTTCTATTTAATGGGTTTCTTTGACCAAGGAAGGACAGTGTCCTCATAAGCAAGGTGCCATGCCTCGCAACACATCGCCTCACAAGGCCAGGCGCCTTGACATTGAGAAATAGCCAATGTGATTGGAGGCAAAGCAAAGAGTTAAAACCAGAGTGAACATCAGCCCAACCTATGAGGAAGCTAAAGGAGTCTACAAAATCAAGGACTGATGGTAACCTGGCTTTGTTGCCACTGGACTTTTAAGTAATAACATTTTTGTCCAACAGTGTGAACATTTTTACTTCTTGGTTTGTTTTAGTATTAGTTGGCTCACATTAGTGTTAGCTCATTGTTAGTGTAACCCAGAAGCTAGAACCTTAATGAGGTATTAACTAATTGGCTTACTAATATGATCCATCCTCAATTTAGATAAAATATAAAATATAAATTAAGGAAATTAACAATACTAATTAATAGATATCTAATTAACTAATAGATAATTTCATAATGAATTATTGGAAGGGTGAATAACTAAAATAACGAGTTTAATATTAAACATCGGTTAAAACAAGAATCTTGAACATCACTAACAGAAACAGAAGAGGAAAGCTGTATACTATTGGTCCAGGTGGGAATCTGAAATTTCATTGGCTGAGAGAAATAAGTCCCGCCTCCGCGAAATAAAACCGTGCGACGCAGCTGAGCGAGAGGAGAGACAAACGGCTGTGCAGCACGCAGATACAGAAAGCAAAGACTGAGCGGTTAGAGAGAGAGAGAGAGAGAAAAAAAAACAACGGTCGAGGCCGTGAAGAACCCTGATTTGGGTGCCGCATAGATAGAGGGAGAGGCGGACTTGACTCCTTCTAATAAGAGCTAGGAACTTGGAACCAACGCGGTGAGTAAAGAAAAAAGAAGAGAAAAAGCTAACGATGCAACTTAAAAAAAAAAGGAAACTTAAATAGCTTATCAAATTAATTCCATTCTTATAGATTTGTGTGGAGACGACAGAGTGAACCAATCCTCTGTAGGAGGGAACCGTTGGAGCGCGTTGGTGAGTGAATGAGATTAAATTCAGTAAATTATTAAATTCAAAAAGCTAATTACAGCAACCGAGGTGACAGCAGTGGGCTGCTAGACGTTAGATCCCAGGAGTTAACATCTCAAACTACCAGTTAACGGTGGTAGGGCATATAGGAGTTAACGGCTCAAACCGCCAGTTAACGGCGGTAGGGCATATGGGATTCCCAGGAGTTAACGGCTCAAACCGCCAGTTAATGGTGGTACGGCCTAGATGTACAAGGTCCTCAGGGGCGTTATAGCTAACGCCATAGAATTAGTAATGCGTCCCTTAACCAAACATTTAATAATAAAAAAAATAGATAAATAAAAATAAATAAAAGCTAACTGATTAGGGAGGAATTATTTTACAAAGGTGGACCAAAGGACCAGAATTTATATTTTGTTTAATTTTGTTATAGAAAATTTTATTTATTTATTTATTTATTTGTTTGTTTATTTATTTATTTATTTATTGTGTTACAGATATACAAGGTGTCACAATGCTGTATAGAAACACAACTAAATGTATCCTTGTTGTCATGAATGTATTTCTTGTTGAATAGTGTAGAGTAATAGAATCTAACTGAGCCTATTGAGCTGAACAATTGTCATATGTAATTATATTTCCAGAGCTACTGAGAATTATTTTAATAGACAATCAAATTGATGTTATGTTAGTTGAACTGTGAACCCAAACATGATTGGCTATGCCAATAGAGTGAAGCATTTGTTTAAGTCTGTAAGACTTTATGCTGTGATGTGACGAGAAGGGTCGATGCCAACTCGCTAACAGTTCTGTTGTTTACAGGCTGGGTTTTTTTTTTTCCTTGGGTTTGATCCCGACTCCTATGATCACTCACTTGGAACGAGAACTGGATTTCTTCCTGACGAGGGAGATGGCGAGCCTTAACCACTGAACGAACCAGGACATCTCAAGTAACTGAAGAGCAGACTGCTCTCTTCTGTGAACAATCTCAACGGTGTGGTAGGAAAAAATCGCACCACCGGACTCTGACTTTCACCCCAAGCGTGGGGATTTGACTTGACGCCGGCTGACTTGTGACTCATATGATCAAATCTCATACCGAGCAATTTACTATTGTTGATTGTTTTCATCTGTTTTTGTGTGTTATCTTTATGTGTTATATTTCCCATTATTATTAAAATTTAGTATATAAACCGTTTCATGCTATACCCGTGACTCCAGTCATTCTTAAACAACCTCCAATTCTCCCCGAACCTAATTATTGGCCCATTTGTTTATTTTTTCTTTTAATTATCTTATTGTATCCTGTAATCCGGTTACATAAAACTTGGCGAGCCAGCCAGGAGAATTGTAGAGTTGTTACCTTAGCTAACCATTGACTGACATCATAAGAGTGCCTGGAGGTCACAGTGGTTTGCCATTTTGGCATTATTGGTACTTTTGAGTGTTTTAAAATGGAAGTTGTGAAAACAGAAAAGGTCAAAGTTTCAAATGCTGTTTTAATCAGTGGGTTAACTGATACAGACCTTGATAACGAAGTCTTTGGGTTTATGGAAGGATTCGGACCAGTTAACAGGCGCATTAAGTTACCAAACTGTGATCAGATTATTGTGGAGTTTCAACATGAAGCCACTGTTAAGGAATTAAAGAAACAATGTTTACCCTATGACAAACCTTGTACTAGGAACCCAGATGTTTTCTTTCATATTCAAGACCTAGCCAGCGCGTACAGTCTAGAAACTAGCACATCTGCCACTGATGCCTATCTGTCAGAGCTCAGGGACATAGCTGCGCGTAGCAATCAATCATTTAAAGACCTTCTAATGGAGGAACTGGCAAAAATTGGGGAATCTTTAGGAAGGGATACCCATGCATCTGAACCAGTCACTGAACCAGAGCCAATGCTCCATAGTGACCAAGTTACATATTCCCTGCCTTTAACACCAGAAGTTAACTATATGAACAACTCAAAGGACAATTGTCCACCTACAGAGACTGGAAAACAAAACCCTTGCATTCCACCAAATCTTTTAAACACACCTGAGGTTCAGCGAGTTATTGTGGAACACATTGTTAAAAGCAGTGAGGTTATCCCTCCGCCTACTTCACAATACAGACTAAAACCGTTCTCAGGGCGAGTTCCACACCCTTCTTTTGAAACTGACTATGATACTTGGCGTAGTAGTGTAGTGTTATGCATAAATGATCCTTCACTCACCAAGTCCCAAATTGTACGAAGAATCGTGGAGAGTCTGTCAGCCCCAGCAGCGAGCATCGTTAAAGCTCTTAGTCCAAAATCCGACCCGGAAACGTACCTTGAACATCTCGATTCAGCTTACGCAGCTGTCGAAGACGGCGACGAGCTCTTTGCTCGCTTCTTAAACACAAACCAGGACAGTGGTGAAAAACCTTCCGATTACTTTCAGAGGTTATACACCTTGTTAAACCTAGTTATTCAGAGGAATGGAATTTCCTCCAGTGACGCCGACCAGCAGCTGCTCAAGCAGTTTTGCAGAGGCTGTTGGGACAGCTCGCTGATTTCAAACCTGCAACTCGAACAAAAGAAAGACAACCCGCCTCATTTTACAGCACTTCTCCTCAAACTGCGCACTGAAGAAGACAAACAGGCTACTAAAGCAGCACGCATGAAACAACACTTAGGGGCACAACGAACTAGAGTGTATTCAAATGTGCAAACAACATGCTCTCAGAGTAAAAACACTTGTGAACTGGAAATAGATGATAACTGTGATGACTTACGCAAACAAATCGCTGAGCTCAGGAGCCAAATTGCACAGCTTAAGGTTAACAACACAGATAAAAAGGCAAAGAAAACTCAAAAAGAGTCAAAACCCCGTGTGGGGACTAAAATTCCAGATGAGCCCAAACAGATTCAGCAGATAACAGCAGTGGTGCCCAGACCAAAGCCTGGATACTGTTTTAAGTGCGGAGAAGATGGGCACATAGCTTCTAGCTGTAGCAACGAGCCAAATCCAGCACTAGTTGCAACTAAAAGACTTGCTCTTAGACAGAAGCAGCGCGAGTGGGAGATGTCAAAGCCAATTGCTCAGTCTCCTCCTTTAAACCGGTAGAAGCTCCTATCGTGGGACAGATAGGTGCTAAAGTAGAACCAAGTCCCTCTAAGGAAAGGACAGAGAGACTTTTTTGCAAGCCAGTTCATGCTCATTCAGTGCCAAAACTTCCCAAAAGATTAGTGGGTGGGCGATGCACAGCTACAGTCTCAGTTAACAGTGTTGAATGTAATTGTTTACTGGATTCAGGGTCCCAGGTAACCACCATTGCCAATTCTTTTTACCAAGAACACTTACCTGACCTCTCAATTAAACCCATCAGTAATCTGTTAGAAGTCGAGGGCGCAAACGGTCAAGCAGTTCCTTATTTAGGATACATAGAGATAAGTGTCACATTTCCAAAAGAGCTCGATCAGTCTGGACTTGAGTTACCTACCCTTGCGTTAGTGGTTCCGGATATAAGCTCAAACTCTGATACACCACTACTCATTGGCACAAACACACTCGATCCTTTGTATGAGCAATTGTCTGCCAATAACTTACCTGATTCCAAGGCACTCTCTTATGGGTACCAACACGTGCTAAAAGCCTTAGCAGTCAGAAAAAAACAAAGCAAAGATGGACGAGTTGGTGTGGTGAAGCTTCGAGGGAGAACCCAAGAAGTTCTCCCTGCAAATAAAAAACTGTTACTAGAAGGGTTTATGCAACCCAGCCAAAACAAGCATGAGCCTTATGCACTCATTGAACAACCCACCAATGGTTCTCTACCAGGGGGTATAATTGTAGACTGTTGCCTCATTTCCTTACCTTCACATGGTCCATACAAAGTACCTGTTGTACTAAGAAACGAAACTAACCATGACATCACATTACCCACTAACTGTGTGATCGCTGAGTTAGTTAAAGCCGATCGTGTTATGCCATATCCAGAACCTGACAAAAGTGATCAGAAAGTACTTGCGGCGTGTAGTTCGCAGCAACAGACTTCACCTTCAAACCCTCCTCTCAGTTTTGACTTCGGTACTTCGCCCTTGTCCGAAGAATGGAAAGGGAGGATCACCAACAAACTTAACACTTACTCCGATGTGTTTTCGCACCACGATCTTGATTTTGGTCATACACAACAGATAAGACATCACATCAACTTAAAAGACGAGACCCCATTCAAACAGAAATCTCGGCCGATCCATCCACATGATTATGAAGCCGTGAGAAAACATTTGGAAGCCCTCTTGGAAACCGGTATAATAAGAGAGTCGGAGTCTCCATTTGCCTCACCAATAGTGGTAGTTCGGAAAAAGAATGGTGAGGTACGTCTATGTATAGACTATAGAAAGCTTAATCTGCAAACCATTCGCGACGCATATGCCCTGCCTAACTTGGAGGAGTCCTTTTCTGCTCTCGCTGGATCACAGTGGTTTTCTGTGATGGACCTCAAGTCAGGTTACTATCAAATAGAGATGTGTGAAAAGGATAAACCTAAAACTGCTTTTGTTTGCCCGTTTGGGTTTTATGAATTTAACCGTATGCCACAAGGAATAACAAATGCTCCAAGCACTTTCCAACGGGTTATGGAAAAGTGTATGAAGGACATTAATCTGAAGGAAGTGTTAGTTTTCCTAGACGACTTGATCGTCTTTTCCAACTCCTTGGAAGAACACGAAACCAGACTTTCTCACGTTCTTGAACGGCTTAGAGAATACGGACTCAAGCTATCACCAGATAAGTGTCGTTTTTTCCAGACATCTGTGCGTTATCTTGGACATATAGTATCTCGAGATGGCATAAAAACCGATCCAGATAAGGTGGAAGCACTCAAAACATGGCCGAAGCCTCAGACTTTGAAGGAACTCCAATCTTTCTTAGGATTTACCGGTTATTACCGACGCTTCGTTAAAGATTACTCAAATATTGTCAAGCCACTAACATCTCTCACGGCTGGTTATCCACCCAAACGGAAAAACTTTAAAACACCACCATGTAGATCAAAGTACTTGAACCCCAAAGAACCCTTTGGGAATCGTTGGAGCCAAGACTGTGAGAAGTCCTTTCAAACTATTATTGAAAAACTTACCACTTCGCCAGTTCTTGGCTACGCTGACGCAAAACTCCCATATCTAGTACACACAGATGCTAGTACGACCGGACTCGGTGCAGCGCTATACCAAGTGCAAAACGGTGTCACACAGGTAATCGCTTATGCAAGTCGCGGTTTAAGCTCTAGTGAAACTAGGTACCCTGCGCACAAGTTGGAGTTTCTAGCCTTAAAGTGGGCCATAACAGATAAGTTTCATGACTATTTGTATGGGAACACATTCACTGTCATTACTGATAATAATCCGTTAACTTACCTCTTAACAACGGCAAAACTCGATGCAACGAGCTATCGTTGGCTAGCTGCGTTGTCCACCTATAATTTTGACATCAGATACCGTGCAGGTACACAGAACATTGACGCGGATGGCCTGTCTAGGAGGCTGCATGATAAACCTGAAGACAACTCAAAATTCACTGAGGAATGCCAACGACTAGATGAGTTCCGATCTCATCTTTTATCCTCTGTCAAAGAAGTCGAGCTTCAACTTCAAGCCGAAGCAGTGAAGGCAACATGCCAAAAGCACATGGTCTTGGATGAGACTGATTCTCCTTGTGGTTTAGTTCAGTCACTTGCCATGTCTGCAGCGGCCATTCCAGACCTATTCCAGTTGGAAGACAATAGTGACAGTTTCTTTGCTGTGCCCAAGTATAACCATGCTGACCTTGTCTCCTTGCAGAGGAAAGATCCAACCATTGGCCGAGTCATTCAGCTGCTTATGACTGACAATAAACCGCCAACTGATACTATTGCAGAACCCCCGGTGGTTCTTAACCTTTTGAGAGAGTGGAAACGGTTTGAGTTTCAAAATGATTTACTGTACCGGAGACGCCAATTAGGACCAGAGACATCATTGCAGTTAGTCTTGCCTGATTCATTACGTTCAACAGTCATGCAAAGCCTACATGATGATATGGGGCATCTTGGGGTTGAACGTACGACAGATCTCATTCGGTCCCGTTTTTACTGGCCAAGAATGGCTAGTGATATCGAAATCAAAGTTAAAACTTGCGAAAGATGTATCCGTCGGAAGGCCCTCCCTGACAAAGCTGCTCCAATGGTGAGTATTACCACCACCAGACCTATGGAGTTAGTTTGCATGGATTTTCTCTCCATAGAACCAGACAGTAAGAACACTAAAGATGTCTTAGTGATTACAGACCATTTTACAAAGTATGCAGTGTCCATCCCAACCAAAGATCAGAAAGCCACCACCGTCGCGAAGAACCTGTGGGAACATTTTTTAGTCCACTACGGGTTTCCTGAGCGTCTTCATAGTGATCAGGGACGGGATTTCGAATCACGTACAATCAAGGAACTTTGTTCTTTACTTGGTATCCGTAAAGTCAGAACGAGCCCTTATCACCCTCGTGGCAACCCCGTTGAACGGTACAATCGTACATTACTCAGCATGTTGGGAACTTTACAAGCCACTGAGAAACATCACTGGCGCGATTTTGTAAAACCACTTACTCACTCGTACAATTGTACAAAAAATGACGTGACGGGATACTCTCCCTACGAGCTAATGTTCGGTAGGCAGCCTCGGTTGCCTATAGATATTGCCTTTGGGTTACCGCATTTGAACAAGCCCTCTATAACTCATTCTCAGTATGTTAAAGAACTGAAGAGTCATCTGGAACAGAGTTATGACATGGTCATAAAAAACTCTCAAAAAACAGCGAGGAAGAACAAAGAACGGTTCGACAGAAACATTCGTGAGTCCACACTAGGTGTGGGAGATCGTGTTTTAGTCCGAAATCTTCGCTTAAGAGAAAAGCATAAATTAGCAGACAAATGGGAGCAAACAGTGTATATAGTTCTCAAACAGATGGAAAACTTGCCAGTATACACTGTAAAACCAGAGAACGGAGAAGGACCCAACAGAACACTCCACAGAGATCTTTTACTGCCTTGTGGTTTTCTCTCTTCATTAGAAAATGAAACAGAACGTGTTACGAAACCTAGCAGACCTCATACAAGACAGAGTTCAGCCTTAGAACATGACCCAGATGAGCCACTTGACGAAGAGGTAGATGAGTTTTATTACTCTGATCTTCCACAAGTGCTAAACCGACCATCCTATCAAATAGCGGTCACCTTGCCAAATAGGGAACTCATAGCAGATTCAGGACCGGTAAAAAATATTCAACAACAAAACACACTATCCTTACACACAGGGGATCGCAAGGAACCAACCTTAGCTGGTAATGAAAATGCTGAATTGTCCTTACTTGACAAAGGCATCAACACCGAAACATTCTTACCTGACAGAATGAGTGAAACTGCGACATTCTTACCTGAAAGAGTGAAAGAAGCAGCAACATACTTACCTGAAAAAACGAAAAAAAACGAAGTATACTTACCTGACGTAGAAACGGGGGATGAAACTAACACAAACCTACCTCAATTGGATGGTGTCCTAAAGTCGCAGCAACGTGATGTAAGTTTTGAACCCATCATACACGATCAGACACATACATCTGAAAAGACCAAAGTCTTAGAGAATAGCTCATCAGCTCTGTCGGAAACAGAGAGCTCACTTCGTCCTGTCTCAGTTGAGAATCAAACCGAAACGGATGAGCATGATACTGTGCAACCAGAGATGTATGTCAGGAGATCTGAACGAAGTAGTCAGCCTCCTCAAAGACTAACTTACTCTCAATTGGGCAATCCACTAGTGACCGTAGTTAGGTCCCTTTTCCAAGGACTTAATAAAGCTTTTATTGACTCTCTTACTCAAGAAGTTGTGTACCCCGTAGAAACAATGCACAGGGACGTGCATGATATTTAATGGGGGAGGATGTAACCCAGAAGCTAGAACCTTAATGAGGTATTAACTAATTGGCTTACTAATATGATCCATCCTCAATTTAGATAAAATATAAAATATAAATTAAGGAAATTAACAATACTAATTAATAGATATCTAATTAACTAATAGATAATTTCATAATGAATTATTGGAAGGGTGAATAACTAAAATAACGAGTTTAATATTAAACATCGGTTAAAACAAGAATCTTGAACATCACTAACAGAAACAGAAGAGGAAAGCTGTATACTATTGGTCCAGGTGGGAATCTGAAATTTCATTGGCTGAGAGAAATAAGTCCCGCCTCCGCGAAATAAAACCATGCGACGCAGCTGAGCGAGAGGAGAGACAAACGGCTGTGCAGCACGCAGATACAGAAAGCAAAGACTGAGCGGTTAGAGAGAGAGAGAGAGAGAAAAAAAAACAACGGTCGAGGCCGTGAAGAACCCTGATTTGGGTGCCGCATAGATAGAGGGAGAGGCGGACTTGACTCCTTCTAATAAGAGCTAGGAACTTGGAACCAACGCGGTGAGTAAAGAAAAAAGAAGAGAAAAAGCTAACGATGCAACTTAAAAAAAAAAGGAAACTTAAATATCTTATCAAATTAATTCCATTCTTATAGATTTGTGTGGAGACGACAGAGTGAACCAATCCTCTGTAGGAGGGAACCGTTGGAGCGCGTTGGTGAGTGAATGAGATTAAATTCAGTAAATTATTAAATTCAAAAAGCTAATTACAGCAACCGAGGTGACAGCAGTGGGCTGCTAGACGTTAGATCCCAGGAGTTAACATCTCAAACTACCAGTTAACGGTGGTAGGGCATATAGGAGTTAACGGCTCAAACCGCCAGTTAACGGCGGTAGGGCATATGGGATTCCCAGGAGTTAACGGCTCAAACCGCCAGTTAATGGTGGTACGGCCTAGATGTACAAGGTCCTCAGGGGCGTTATAGCTAACGCCATAGAATTAGTAATGCGTCCCTTAACCAAACATTTAATAATAAAAAAAAATAGATAAATAAAAATAAATAAAAGCTAACTGATTAGGGAGGAATTATTTTACAAAGGTGGACCAAAGGACCAGAATTTATATTTTGTTTAATTTTGTTATAGAAAATTTTATTTATTTATTTATTTATTTGTTTGTTTATTTATTTATTTATTTATTGTGTTACAGATATACAAGGTGTCACAATGCTGTATAGAAACACAACTAAATGTATCCTTGTTGTCATGAATGTATTTCTTGTTGAATAGTGTAGAGTAATAGAATCTAACTGAGCCTATTGAGCTGAACAATTGTTGTCATATGTAATTATATTTCCAGAGCTACTGAGAATTATTTTAATAGACAATCAAATTGATGTTATGTTAGTTGAACTGTGAACCCAAACATGATTGGCTATGCCAATAGAGTGAAGCATTTGTTTAAGTCTGTAAGACTTTATGCTGTGATGTGACGAGAAGGGTCGATGCCAACTCGCTAACAGTTCTGTTGTTTACAGGCTGGGTTTTTTTTTTCCTTGGGTTTGATCCCGACTCCTATGATCACTCACTTGGAACGAGAACTGGATTTCTTCCTGACGAGGGAGATGGCGAGCCTTAACCACTGAACGAACCAGGACATCTCAAGTAACTGAAGAGCAGACTGCTCTCTTCTGTGAACAATCTCAACGGTGTGGTAGGAAAAAATCGCACCACCGGACTCTGACTTTCACCCCAAGCGTGGGGATTTGACTTGACGCCGGCTGACTTGTGACTCATATGATCAAATCTCATACCGAGCAATTTACTATTGTTGATTGTTTTCATCTGTTTTTGTGTGTTATCTTTATGTGTTATATTTCCCATTATTATTAAAATTTAGTATATAAACCGTTTCATGCTATACCCGTGACTCCAGTCATTCTTAAACAACCTCCAATTCTCCCCGAACCTAATTATTGGCCCATTTGTTTATTTTTTCTTTTAATTATCTTATTGTATCCTGTAATCCGGTTACATTAGCACTAGCTACATCAGGGTTGTTTATGACAGTTGTAAATCCACTTTCAACCAGTAGGCTGAAGTAGCTGGAAACTGTATAGTGTTACTTTAAAAGGTAAAGCTAAAAATAAACATGTTTGATATTATTCAAACGATTAGGACTACGTCTAAGGAGAACTGCATTCTTGAGGTTGAGCTTTATGTTTTCCCGGCAGCCAAGAGGACTGAAGCTTTACGCACCACACACCAACACACCAGCTGCGAAGCGCCGCAAAGTGGGTCGCTCACAAAATTTATTTGCTGTCCGCTCCTTTTCTGTTCACATCAGGCGAGAATTTTAAAAGAGCGCTCACGCCTACTGTTTTCCAACCCCCACCCCACACCCTTGCCGTGTGTGTGTGTGTGTGTGTGTGTGTGTGTGTGTGTGTGAGAATAACCAGTTTGCCCCGCTTGCTGATCCTGCTGTTGTTTTGTAGACCCGTTTCTTTCTAAATGGTAAATAGCTAGTGTTTGTGGTAGTGTACAATACTATATTTACCTTTGAAATAAACATATTTGTTTGTATTCACATTTATTAAATCCATCTTTTGATGTAAAAACTGCAATTAAAATGATGGAAACGTTGTGTTTCTCCGTAAGAGAGGGAGTGTTTGAGTGTGTGTGTGTGTGTGTGTGTGTGTGTTTGCTCATTTTCATCTCTCTAGTCTGTTTAGATATACAAAAATGATCATTTGTTAGTCGCGGTATTTTATTTAGAAAATTTTCTTTTATTTTTGTTAAATTTACTGGCCTGCCTCTTCTGCTTTGGTTCAACTTCCTGCCAGAATTGACGCGGCTCCCTCACGGCCCACGAAAAAATAGAGCTCACGCCGAAACGATCGCTGCATGGCGCGAGCCTTCGTGGCGCTTCGCAGCTGATGTGACCGAGAGCGTAGATTAACAAGGGCGCCGATTAGAAGCGCTTGTTGTTCAACGGTGCTTCGTTACGCTTACGCATCTGGTGTGTTCCGGGCATTACACTCTGCAGCCCTGAGATGGTTAACATAGCTGAGTGCTATTAGAAGTACAATAAATGTTGGAATATGCTGCCTTGAAGCAGAAACGTCTCTTTACTCGAGGTTTACTGGTTTCTGTTTGTCGAGCAGTGAGTCGAAACCCAGTTTCAAAACATTTAGTTCAAATGCAGCCTTGCTAATTTACTGTAAAGCACATAAAACTACTAATTCATCTAAAAAAAGCTAAGACTCCATACTCTTATATTCATGTTTAGCTCAACATGAATGTCAACGCTCGTCATTGGGAGCGCCAACAGGTGAAATTCGAAAAATTAGAATATGGCCACTTATTTTTGAATACCCTTGCTGTAGAGCATAAACATGACTGGGGGTCTTGGCATTGATGCGTTGCGTACAGTACCTGATGTTTCGTCTCATGTGTGCAGGCTTGGAGCTCCGTTTCTTGCTTCCCGTCGTGGCGGAGGGAGGGGCGGGGCTTTGGCTCGTCGTTCTGGAGAGGGGTCTGGACGCAGGCTGTGAGGAAGGGGGGTGGGCTGGCGTCTCCACAGTGGGTGAGGTAGATTGGGGAGAGGTGCAGTGCCACATAGCTGGGTTGCCTCCTTGAGCCTCATTTTCAGAGCTGAAGGGGGCGCTGTGGGACTGGTCTGTGGGAAGAGGACCCATAACAGTTGTTAAAATCCTACAGGACAGAATTTATTGTTCAATTTACTGAACGTGTTCATGATAAATCTATAAATGCTTTTTATTACACCAAAGATAGAGACTAAAACTTAATTAAAATAACCTTATCCTCTACCCGCTTCCTCTTCAGCGCATCCTGAACTCCTTTAAAGGAATCTCCTACCATCTTTATGCAGATGACATCCAACTGTACATCTCCTTCAAGCCCCATGAGATGTCTAAGCTGCAGCTGTCACACACCTGTTAGACTCTATCAAAACCTGGATGGCTGGGAGCTTTCTTCAGCTGAATGAAGATAAGACTGAGATCCTCATCTGTGCCCCAGACAAGCTGGTTCCTAAAGTCAGAGACTCTCTTGGTCATCTTTCTTCTCCGACCAAACCCTCTGACAGGAATACTGGGTGTGACCTTTGACCCAGCTCTCACTCTGGATTCTCATGTCAGTTCTCTTGTTCGCTCTTCCTTCTTCCATCTAAGGAACATTGCTAAGCTGAGTCCCATTCTGTCCCGCTCTGAACTTGAGACAGTTCTCCAAACCCTCCTCTCCTCACGCTTAGACTACTGCAACTCTCTTTTCACGTGTCTGAGCAGAACCTCCCTGAACCGTCTACAGGTGGTTCAGAATGCCTGTGCTCGGCTTCTGACCAAGTCCTCCAAACACACCCACATCACCCCGCTTCTCCTCCAGCTTCACTGGCTGCCAGTCAACTTCAGGGTTCATTTCAAGATCCTGGTTCTGGTCTATAGGGCCTTACATGGACAAGCACCATCTTACATTGGTGATCTTCTTAGTCCCTATACCCCCAGCAGGTCCCTGAGGTCCAGTGATCAAAGCCTACTGGTTGTGCAGCACCAGGCTAAAGACCAAAGGTGACAAATTATTTGCTGCTGTGGCCCCCAGACTCTGGACCTCTCTCCCCCTGAGCCTGAGATCAGTGGACTCAGTGGTCTCCTTTAAGAAGCAGCTGAAGACTCAGGCTGGCTTTTGTGTGATCTTCATCACCACCCTCTCCTTATTCTGTTCTTATTCCGCCTTTCCCGGGATCAACCGATTTCCCTCTTTCTTATTCATTTTCTCTCTCCCTTTCCTTTCATCTTTTAATCACAATATTTAAAAAAATGTCTCATTTTCCACATATTTTTTAATCCTTTTTTTTTTAAATTTTTTTGATATTTAAAATTTTTAGTTTTTGTGAAGCACCTCGTGATTTTTATCTTGAGAGGCGCTATAGAAAATATTTCTCTTTCTTTCTTTCTTTCTTTCTTTCTTTCTTTCTTTCTTTCTTTCTTTCTTTCTTTCTGTAAATAATCACAAACTGTAAATAGATACAACGCACAGTTGTAATGTAATTACAACTGCTCCCACAATGACTATGTTTGGATTTTTACACCTTTTAGTTAAAATCTTTAGAAAAAAAAAGTTAAAATTGAAAATTCCGAAGGCGCAGTAAGATTAGACGTGATACACCTTTTTATTCATGAAACTAAATGAAAGGGAGCGCAACTCTGATACTTTATTGGAAACTTTCACTGATTGGTGCTCATTCTGTTTTTTACTCATGTTTGAAGTATTTCAGAATATCTGAGCAGAACTGATTAAAGGATTAATTCAAATGTAAATAATTCAGTTTGTTAAAATACTAAAATTTGTCAGTCTTCCAAAAACATACCAGTGATTCTTTACAATCTCACACAGGATTTAAAATTTTTACCTCTTCAACTTTGTCAGCAAGAGTTCAGGTGCCTTTTAAAAATGTGTATTCAGACAATTTCCCCTCCGAGTCCAAACATCCTTCAGTCAAACATCAGGAGGCCTGTCTCATAAACGTGTGTGTGATCTTTTTGGCTTAATTTGTCTTCAGTAATCAGTGATTTTTTCTTAACTGTGCTTTTTTATTTGTTTCCTTTTTCTCTCCTACCTGTCAGAAACACTCTGAACCAGATATGATGCTTATGTAAGACCTGCATCATACCCCTGTAAATGTGGACAGCTTATGAAACATAAGATGGGACACACACACACACACACACACACACACACACACACACACACACATACGTGCACACACTCCGAAGGACAAGTGATCTTAGAGAAATATGAATTAATACAAACAAAAAGGTCATAAATGTACTTTATTTTGGAAATAAAACCAGGTTTACCCTCAATCATGCACTTACACACATGCACAAACACACAAACATACATACACTCACTTGCTCACGCACAACAGACACACACACACACACTCAGTCACTCATGTACGCACAAACACACACACACTTTACTTTGTAGGCCAGTTCAGCCTGGGACAACAGGACAAATAAGGACAGCCTGCCAACACACACACACACACACACACACACACACACACACACACACACACACACACACACACACACACAAATCTTTTGAAGGTGGATATTCGCTTGAGTGCACACAAACATCCTTGACATAATGAAGAACGGAGACTGGTGATGATCTCAGTGTGAACTGAAACATAGCTTACATAAAACGCCTCTACAGTCCTTCTGGGTGGCTAACGTCGTCACCGGGAAGATAATGACACCAGCTCATCTTAGTTACCATGTGTTGGTGAGGCATGGTGGCAGTAAGCATCTCAGATGTACGTTTTAAGGGAGTTCATTTCCAGCCAATGTGATGTTAGTTGGTGGTGAAGGGGAAACAAATGTTATAAACCATGATGCCTGGCTTTTTAGATTAAAAAAAGTGTTCTTGCATTTACAGGGTATATACAGCAATCCTTAAGTAAAATTTACTACTTTTTAATACTTTTTTTTACTACCTTCAGAATTTTTTTAAAACCATCAAAACACTAAATTGCAAGTGTTAATCAGCGACGTATTTACACATATTTTAACATATATAACATACAAAAAGAATAGACTTAGAGACTCACTGATGTTGACAACGTATTGCACATATTTATTTTACTTAGAAAATAAGCCAGGCACTTCTGTTCAGTGGTTCACAGTTAACCACGAGGCCTGAAATGATGCACAACGACCACTGAATATGACGTCATCATTATGTGACCGGATATGCTAAAGTAGGGCTGCTCAATTATGGCAAAAACAATAATCACGATTATTGTGACTGAAATTGAGATCTCGATTATTTAAGACGATTTTTCAATTTATGTAGATTTTTATTTTTTTTATTTTTATTCAGTCATAAAACTGCTCAGGGCACAATCAGGGCAAAAACAAACAAGAAACAAGATGATCACTAAAATAACTCCTGATTCCCAGTATAAAAAGACCAATATACTTATAGCTCATAGTTTATGACCCAAGGGCTATAGACCTTGGTTTAACTCATTTAAGTCTAACCAGTACAGACCCAAATACCAATATCTTGCAAATACTGACAGCAAGAATTATACAGTGGCATTTATAACAAATACATGCAAATTGCTGTTCACTAAATGTTGCATAGCATTTATTGAGTCATGTCAAGGTGCTGTAGGAGTGCACTAGCACTGTGTCCTTAGGGAGATTAGTTATTATTTATCAGCGTGAGGAACTTATTTCTACCTTATTTATAAACTATTTATTTACAAGTCCATCAGTTAATGTAATAATTGTCCCAACCACAGCTGCACCCCCCCACCCCCAACCCGGTCTCACAGCAATCAGGGGCAAGCTGCACGTGTGTTTAGCGCGCCGCACGCGCACATTTAGCTGTTTTTAGTGGCTCAGGAGTCCGCAGGTGCGGTGTGTGTGTCACTCACTCTGGTTAATCCAACAGAGCCGACTCTGAGAGCCGTTTCTTTAGCGACTGACACATCACTACATCATTCCTTTTCCTAATGTCCTGAAGAACGGTCCGGAGTGCAGGCGGAGTGTTTAGCTAACCTGCAGGAAATGTCAACGACAGTTATCCAGAAAGTAGCTAAGGGTTACCAGAGATGTTTCTGAGGTGTTCGCCAGGTACTTTTGAGATTTAAAAAGTCAAGAAGGGGTTCTGAGAAGCTGCTAGAAATAGCGTCAAAGTCGCTAAGTTAACTTGGCAACACTGGGAGGAGCGCTTCATTTGTAACTCAAGGCAGCGCAAGCGGGAGGAGCAAATAATCGGCTTGTTTTGTTTTTATAATCGTTCAAAACATTTCATTCGGAATATATTTCTATGTCGATGTTCAGAATACGACATCTGATAGTCTGAAAAAAATAATACCTAATTTGGAAAAAATAATACCTCTGAGACCAAATTTAACACTTTTAATGGCCTTAAATGTGACTATTTTTATTTATCACTTTTTAATACTTTTTAAAACCCCGCGGACACCCTGATTTACAGTATTTTAGTAGAATAGAATAGACTTTATTAATCCCACATTGGGGATATTCACTTGCTACAACATCACATTCACTTGAAAAGCAAGAAGTAAATAATAACAAGATTACAGGTAAATACAGAGGCAATAAGTAATTACTGTAACCTTCAACCACTACAAACAACAAATAAAAGAAAACTTGTGTTTCCAGAACTATGCAGCGTAAGGGACACATCTGGTATTGCACAAGTATTGAACACATACTGAATATTGCTTTGAGGTTATTGTGTACCAGGATAATGCCAGTACCAGTTAAACAGGAGTTATACACTCTGACTGCAGAGGGGATGAATGACCTACGGTAGCGTTCTGTTTTACATCTTGGATGTCTCAGTCTGCCACTGAAGGAGCTGTCCATGGTCTCCACAGTGGGATGCAGTGGGTGGGAGGGGTTTTTAAGCATCCTCCTATCACAAATCTCCTCAACTAAATCCAGTGGGCAGCCCAGAACTGAGCTAGCTTTAGCTTGTTCAGTCTCTTTCTGTCTTGGTCAGAGCTTCCTGCACCCCAACAGACCACAGCAGAATGAATAACAGAGCCAACAACAGAGTGATAAAAGGATTTTAGCAGATGGCAATTGACTCAGAAGGACCTCAGCCTCCTCAGGAGGTGGAGGTGGCTTTGGCCCTTCTTATACAGAGCATCTGTGTTGTTGGATCTGTTCAGTTTACTGTTGAGGTGAACACCCAGGTACTTAAAGGTATCCACCACCTCAATGTCTACTCCCAGGATGTTTACTCGCGAGTGAGGAGGAGTGTTAGCCTAGTGAACTAGACCAAATTCTTGCTTTGCAAAGTTTGGTCTAGGCACGCTCCATTGGAACCTCCGCAGCTCCTACCAGGACTCTGGCTAGCCAATCACAACTCTCTAGAGGGGTTTCAAAGACATAAAGAGCTGTGATTGGTCCATAATGGTGGGCCAATCACAGTGCTCTATCTGCTTAGTGAAAAAAATCAAAGAGCTTTATCCGCTTTGTGGGCCAATCAGGGCACTCTATATGCCTGGTGGGTGGGATGATGCAACAGAGTGAAACAAGAGTATGTCACATTCATCGCGGATACAAGCGGCCGAAATGAGTTTTCTCCGAAGAGTGTCTGGGCTCTTCCTTAGAGATAGGGTGAGAAGCTCGGTCATTCAGGAGGGGCTTGGAGTAGACCCGCTGCTCCTCCACATCGCGAGGAGCCAGTTGAGGTGGCTCGGGCATCTGGTCAGGATGCCTCCTGGACGCCTCCCTGGTGAGGTTTTCCGGGCACGTCCAACCGGGAGGAGACCTAAAGTTAGACCCAGGACACGGTGGAGGGACTACGTCTCTCACCTGGTCAGGGAACGCCTTGGGATTCCCCCGTAGGAGCTGGCCCAAGTGGCTGGATAGAGGAAAGTCTGGGCCTCTCGCCTTAGGCTACTTCCCCCGCGAACCGACTCCGGATAAGCGGATGAAAATGGATGGGATGGATGGATGGATGGATATTAAAGTCCCATTATTCATCATTACACACTGGTGAAATTACACTTCCATGTTTGACTCATCCCCGTGGGGAGCGGTAAGCTGCAGCAGTGGCTGCGCTCTGGAAGTATTAGGTGGTTTAACCCCTTAAAGCTGAGTGTCAAGTGGGGAGCCATTGGGTCCAATTTCTACATTTCTCTGGTTAAAATTAAGTTAAAGCCCCGCTAGTTGTCACACACTGGTGTGTGTGAAATTTATTCTCCGCATTTGACCCATCCACTGGGGGAATGGTGAGTTGCAGACACAGCTGCGCTCATGAACCATTTGGTGTTTAACCTCCAATCCAACCCCTTAAAGCTGAGTGTCAATCGAGGAGGCATTGGGTCTTTGGTATGACCCGAATGGTACATACCAAAGACATGGTAGGGCATGACCCAACCGGGTTTCAACCCTGATCTCTCAGTCCCAGGCGGGCACTCAAACCACTTTGGCCATTGAGGGTTTATTATGACATTTTACTGAAATTATAATAGTTCTATGGCCAATGAATAACGTTAATGAAACTAATTCCCTCTCACATAAAGTGATTTAGCTGTTCTATTCTTGACATTTTCAGTGCCTTCCGGAATGAGAGATTTCAGGCCTCTGCCACTTTAAGAAAACAAGCTCAAGCTGGCCATGCCTACCCATCCCCTGATTGGCTATTATAAGCTGAGAAGCACCAAATCCTGGGAGGGGCTTTTAGTAGAGCTGCTGCTCCTGCACATCAGCTCTCTCTTGCACATGAGAGGTGGTTCTAGTCTAATTTACCTGTTTCTGAAATCACAAATGGAGACATTTTAAAAATGTCTTGTTTTTAGGCACATATTTCCTAAAACTGACAGAAAACAACTGGACAGGATTTGTTTTCCAACACTGGAGTGTTTTTAGAGGCAGTAGAGACCCATATGGCAGCACAAAAGGACGCAAAAGGTGAGTTTAGCATAAAATGTCACCTTTAAATTCCCAATAAAGCTAAACTATAGAGAGAATTTTGACTTAGATTAGATTTAGAGAACAGAACTGGACAAATGTCTCCATAATTCTTTCAACAGACTGCAAAAAACGGGACATATTTTTGCTTAGTGTAGTTCGCTTGATTACTCTGTGCACCCCATTTTCTATTTTTTTCAACCCTACCTTACACAACAGTTATATAACAGTTCCTGAAATGCACAGTCTCAGAGTCTCAACATCCCCACAAAAAATGCACTCAACAAGAGACAGAAAAGTGGCAGGAGCAGCAATGGAAAGAGGAAAGGGGAGGGAGAGATGAAAGCAACGCCATCGTAGCAAAAGAAAGAGAGATGTACTTCAGAGTGAGAAGGGTGGACGACACACAAACACCAAACCACACATTAAAAAATAGAGTGCTGCACAGAAAAACAAGCACTCAAATCCACACCGATGCTAATGCTGGGAAGCAGGGCCGATTCTTGTTCTTGGGCAGAGTGTCTTCATCTCATCTAAAACCTTGAATTATATCAGTGGAAGTTATTAAAAGTGGCTTTTTTGCATCCAAACAACATCTGCTTGGAGCAGAAGCTGAAACTCAGACAAACTGTTTCTCTTTAAATTAAGAGTGAAACTACAGCAAGAAAATAATGAAAAACAAGTTACATAACCTTCTTGACACATAACCATGTAGCATTTTGCTTTTAAAACATCCATGCAACTTGTGAGTATGTGCTACATAGTGCAGACTAGAAGCTTTCAAGGTGACAGACCTCACACCGAGGAAGACGTACAGATACTCACAGCCTTGCCAGGAAAAATCTCACCACATCATGACCTGAAAGGTTATGCATCCCACCAACAGAAATGTGCAAAATAACTTCTATAACTACTGAGCTGTTCAAGGCTCCCTGTGGAGAAGCCAGACAACTGAAAACCTACCATGAATCAGGCTCAGCATTACACATAGAGTGGGCAAAGAGACATAAGTAAACAGGAAATGGTAAAAAAAACATACCCCAAAGTAAACACACATTATAAAACGGGAACACAATCGCATCTCAATCAGTCAGCTTGATTCTTATTAACTTTTGGTTGATCAGCTCCTCCTGCCAAACTGCAAACACTTTCTATTCCCATCTGCACACAAAAAATACAAGATTTTATTTCACTTTATTTTTTTATAGAAAATAAGACTTAAGGATTAAAAAAACTAAACATTTTGGGTGAAATCGGTCGTACTATCACTTATTTTCCCTCAAATCAACTCTGTGCACAAATTTTTGTCTTTATAAGAACCTAAACTAAATTCAGAGTTCGGAACAACCTGTGTCTTTAGACCAAATGTGGGTTTGCATTCCGATCTAAATTCAGTGACCCACACCTGCCCACGACATTAGGAGGTGCAGCCTTCAAGGGGAACTTGAGTTAAAGGACAGTTGCTAAGAGACCAGATCAAGCTAATATTGTGCTGGAAGCAACATGCAATCCTGATGATGATGAGGAAGAGGATGAAGCATAAAAACCCTGCCACAATCACTAGGCAAAACGAGTTCAAGGAAATCTTGATAGCTTGACAAAAATGTACAAAAAGCAAGAAAAGGAATGCCAGAGCAACCTGCGGCGAGTTTTCTAAACCATGTGTTAGACGCTCCCTGTGGCTGAGAGTTGGTGCTACTCACACAAAAAGCATCTGCAGTCAAACAGTGGTTTCAGTGGATGTCTTCCAGTTGGATTGACAGCTGGGAAACATTCATAGCCTAGTGAGCTAGACCAAATTCTTGCTTTGGAAAGTTTGGTCTAGGCACGCTCCATTGGAACCTCCGCAGCTCCTACCAGGACTCTGGCTAGCCAATCACAACTCTCTAGAGGGGTTTCAAACACATAAAGAGCTGTGATTGGTCCATAATGGTGGGCCAATCATAGTGCTCTATCTGCTTAGTGAACAAATCACAGAGCTTTATCTGCTTTGTGGGCCAATCAGGGCACTCTATATGCCTGGTGGGTGGGATGATGCAACAGAGTGAAACATGAGTATGTCACATTCATTGTCCAGTGGAATGCGGAGATCGTTTGAAAGACAATGGTAGAACCCGCCCCACAACCGAGAGCTGTCAATGGAGTGTTGCCAGACTAAATAATACATTTATTTAGTCTGGCTTGCCAGGCTAGAGGAGTGTTTCTCTGGAAGAGAATCACCATTTCCTTTGTTTTACTGGTGTTCAAGCATAAATAAATAAATGTATTATTTAGTCTGGCTTGCCAGGCTAAAACATTCATGCATTGTTCACCAAATGTATGGGATAACATCTGTGCCAAAACAACTGTGCCAAAACAATTAACCAAAAAATAAAATACACTCACACAAAAAATACCCAAACAATAAAGCAAGATGGACAATTCAGAAGCTAAAATATGAATTTCAAAAGCAAGAACAAATTACACTAAAAACTAAATTTATATTCTCAAAAAATATTTATATTTCAATACTCAGAGCAGAAGCAAAATTGAGATGCACTATAAGAGCTGTGAGGAGACAAAATAAAAGCACTCACCCATAGTGATGGGTATCGAATTCGGTACTTTTTAAGGTACCGACCGAATTCCAAAGTACAGACTGAGCACATTCACGTCATTTGAAACAGTGCCTCATTTCGGTACCCGCCCTTCATAACAAGAACTTGCCAAGACAGCTGTGCATGCGCAAGAGTGTTATGTCGTCGGTCGCTGCGAGTTGTAAACAGAGCAGCATGGTAGAAAGAACGCACGCTAAAGCTTGGGTCCACTTCACTAAATGTGATGGGTAACTGGGTGATGAAACCAGTGACAGACAATGATCTAAGTGAGACATCCTCATCTTAATCTGCTCCGGTAGGTAAATAAAATGTTTAAGATAACGTTAGCTTGATATGTTAGCTTCCGTTTCGCTAATGGTGCGTTCGCTTTCTCCTCGGAACTTCGAATTTCCGACTGGAAGAACATGAACGCGCTCTAAAGTTTGGCTTCACTTTACTAAATGCGACGGGTGATTGAGTGAAGATAAAACCAGCGATAACGATCTAAGCGTGAGGCATCATCGTTTAAATCTGCTCCAGCAGTTAAATAAACTGTTTAAGATAACGTTAGCTTGATATGTTAGCTTCCATTGCCACCATTGCTATCAGCTAATGGTGCGTTCGCTTTCTCCTCGGAAATTCTAACTTCCCAGTAGGAAAAATCAAATGAAAAAGGACGGCAAAAGGAATGAAGATACACAGTAAATTTAGTTCACAGTAAAGATGTTTCCTTCAGTTTAATTATAAAACTACAAGGACGATGTTAAAATACAAACAGTTGAATATTATTTATCGTGATATTTATCAAATATGGTTATATATTGAGAAAAATATATTTAATTATAAAATAGAATTAAAATAATAAACACTCAAAAGTATCGAAAATTGGTTCTGTTAAGTACCGGTATCGATTCCTAGGTACCAGGAATTAGTACCGAATCGATTCAAATGTCAAAGGTACCCATCCCTACTCACCCAGCTGTTTCATCATTTTTAGTAGTTCCTGAGTTGAAACTGTCCTGCCTGAACTGTTTTTTTTTTGTTTTATCCCATGAACTGACATAAAAATCTGAGATCAGAAAAAAACAAGTGAAGCAGAGTGTGTGTGTGTGTGTGTGTGTGTGTGTGTGTGTGTGTGTGTGTGTGTGTGTGTGTGTGTGTGTGTGTGTGTGTGTGTGTGTGTGTGATCCCTTTCGTAGGCTGCCTACGTAAATAGATATCAGATGAGAGCAGACACACACTGGAGAATCCCCACGTCACACACAAAAAACTAAACTATTCGACACAGATGTGGGATTCCTGGAAGCAAAAATAAAGACATTTGGGCTGCATGGTGGTGCAGTGGTTAGCACTGCTGCCTCCCAGCACGAAGGTTGCAGGTTCGAAACTGGGCTCAGCTGCGGCCTTTCTGCGTGGAGTTGCATGTTCTCCCCATGCATGCGTGGGTTTCCTCCGGGTACTCCGGTTTCCCCCACAGATCACAACATGCCCTACAGGTTATAAATTGTAAGTCGCTTTGGATAAAAGCATCTCCTAAATGAATAAACATAAACATTTTATAACTATTGGGTTAAACTCCAGCAAAGCTAAACCCAATGTTCTGTGCACCTCCTCTTATGGGAACATAATGACTCTCTCTAAGTTATTTAACATGCTTTGGAAAATAAAACTGAATGGTGGTGTGACGTCAGAGTTATGAAATGCCAGTGAGAGGGCAGCTTGTGTGAGAACCCGTGATGGGAATTCCGGCTCTTTTTAGAGAGCCGGTTCTTTTGGCTCGGCTCACCAAAAAGAGCCGGCTCTTTCGGCTCCCAAGTGGCTCCTCAGATTTTCTGTTGCGTAGAGTACATTTATACGTAGAATAATGCAGAACTATATGTAAAATGATTTACTAATGTAAAAAAAGTAATATATCAAATATTTATCATTTATATGGATTTAATAACTGAGCACTTTAAGAAATCTCCACTTTCCGACTGCTGGCGCTCATTTTCTCACCCTCTTCGTCGCACTCTCCTCTCTCTCGCTCGCCTTTTCCCTCCTCCTCATTCCCTCTCATCTCCCCTCCACCTGCATGTGCTCTGCTGTGTGTCCGAGTCTGATCCCCCGCCCCTACTGCTCTGTGTGTGGACAGTCTGGACACACAGTTACACATGTTGACCAATCGCCTGTAGCTTTCACCAAAGTAAAAGGAGAGGAGGGAGGGGAGGGGACGGCTCCCAATGACGAGCCGGGTCCCGTCGTTCACTTCAACGAGCCGGCTCTTAGAGACGGTTCGTTCGTGACCGACACATCACTAGTGAGAACACCGTATTCTGGAGCACAACACGAGAATAAAAGCCTGCTGTTCCATCACAGAACACAAAATTACATTTTTGGAGGATGAAGTAGTTGGCTTTGAAGGGTTTAACTTATTCATTTAATGACTTGACATGGTTTTATTATTTCACACTAGAAAGAATCAACATATTTTGATTCATCGTGATCACAGAGCATCTGTGTTGTTGGACCAGTTCAGTTTACTGTTGAGGTGAACACCAGGTACTTAAAGGTATCCACCACCTCAATGTCTGATCCCTGGATGTTTACTGGTGAGTGAGGAGGAGTGTTTCTCTGGAAGTGAATCACCATTTCCTTTGTTTTACTGGTGTTCAACTGAAGGTGGTTACTAGTCATTTGATTCATCAGCTCAACTTTTTATTCTGTCTTTACATAATTTTATTTCTACCTCACACCTTTATTTTCAGTTTGACACCTCATCTTCTCCTTTTTCTTCTCAACCAGGTAAAACATGAGGTCTGACTGAATAAAAATAGGACTTTTATCTATTCAATTACCAATTTTCTGCAATTACCAGCATTTTTATGCAAATATCCAACATTCTGTTGTGATTTAATGTCCTTTATGTTACTCATTTAAAAGCTTAGTGAAAAGAAACTCAGGCCAGATCATCTTCTGCTGAGAAATGATGGAGGTGTGGTTGCTTTGGTCCAATCTTAAAATCATAGCTCATTTCTTAAACAGACCGGATTGTGATCATTTTGGGGTTTTCTATGGACCGTGGGGGCCATCTTTGATGGGGACCACACCAACAGTAACTAAGATGTACATCCAGTACTTTTTAGAGTTTTATTCAAATCTGTATAGTGATTTTTGAGATATTATACAGGCCGCATAAAAGAACTGATGTTTAAAAAATACATGAGTACAGATGTGAGCGAACAGGAAGAATGATTTTACTGGACATCAACCAGCAGTTCACAGCTGAAATGGTGAACTTGTTGAAAGGAGGTCAAAGAAAGAGGCCAAGGAGAGTCATTATGCTGCAAGACAACCTGCTGCATTATGGGTCTGATTAGCGTCATCACATTTGCACATGGAAGGTCTCAGTGTCACTCAGAAAGAGCTTTAAACTCCTGAAAGACAAGCCACTGCTGCTGAGGCTGGTCGGGCAAGAAGGGATGCTTATGTAACTGCTGCCTCTGGCTGTTATACAACCGTCGTGTTCACACAAACCTCATGTCCTGTACGTGTACACACACACACACACACACACACACACACACACACACACACACACACACACACGCACACGCACACACACACACACACACACACACACACACACACGCCAAGATGAACGCTGTGGTGCTTTAGGAACTTCTACACAAAGTTACGAGCTGCACTCTTTTCTTCACCACGCTCCGGCTGTTTGGAAAGCTGTTCTCATGGTTTAACGACTGTTCAAGCTCTCAAAATTTTAGCACTAGGATAAATGTCAGGCTGTCTCGATGATTAGGAGGCGACTGGGAAGATAAACAAAAAGACAGGAGGCAGACAAAAGAAACAGGTCAATGTTTCAAATGGCTTCAGATGGAAACAGACTAAAAGTTTGGAAAAATTGAAAAACTCTTGTGATCCAGAATTTACAGGAAAGGATCAAGTGAAATGTTTCCACTTACTACTGATCCCGGACGAGCCCCATTCATGTTACAACCTGACTCATGGGACTAGAACATTAAATAAAGACAACACATGTTGGGAGTTTATGGGCTGTAGGGGCAGCAGTAGCTCAGGAAGTAGAGCAGGTTGCCTCATGATTGGAGGGTCATGGGCTTGATTCCAGCTCCCGCCAGGGGCATTCTGCTGTTGTGTCCTTGGGCAAGACACTTCACCCAACTTGCCTGTGTTGGTGGTGGTCAGAGGAGCCGACGACACCAAATGGCAGCCCGCCCCAGGGTGGCTGTGGCTACAAAGTAGCTCACCATCACTAGCAGTGTGTGAATGTGAGAGTGCATGAAAGCGTCTTTCAGTGTCCTAAAAAGTGCTATATAAGTTCTGTGTATAATAATAATAATAATAATAATAATAATTATTATTATTATTATTAGTTTAGAGACTGTTTTAAAAATACTCCAAACTCCCAACTTGTGTTCAGCCCCAAATGCCTGTTTCTGTCCCATGAGCTGGGTTGTAACATAAATGGGGGCTCATCCGGGATCATTCTTTGGACTCACTGACAGGGCTACACACAGCCAGGCCACCAGGACAGAGGGACACAACATCATTTAATGATGAACACAACAGAGTTTTCACCTTTAGGGAATTTACTGCTACTTAAAAATATATATTTTTTCCAAATATTCTATTATATAAAAGCTGTAAACAGTAAAACTTCCAAAAAGTTGTGCACAAAAATTACAATACTTTGTATTGTATTAAAAAATACTTAAGAACAGTTGAAAAGTGTTTTGTTGCGATACATTTTACCTTATAACTAAAATCTATTTGTAGCTGGAATATGATTGGATGGTTCATCTAATCTTTTTATGTCTAAATAAAAAGCTTTTTTAAGGTGTGTTAAGATTTATCTGGCCAGACAAATAACACACACAAGCAGGAAATACACACATCCATACACACACAAACTCTTACATAACAGGCTGCCCTGAATTGGTTGTTATGGCTGCTTTATTAGAGTGAAGCAGGTGAGTTATGAAACCTCTCTGCTAGCAACATGTGTGTGTGTGTGTGTGTGTGTGTGTGTGTGTGTGTGTGTGTGTGTGTGTGTGTGTGTGTGTGTGTGTGTGTGTGTGTGTGTGTTGATGTGCGTCATAGAAAGGATGATGAGGCGAGATGAAGATGACAGAGACCAGAGGAAGATGGGATGACATTGAGATAAAAGAAAGCAGCAAAAGGGTGAGGCGAGGTGGAACAGGCTGTTTGTAGGCCAGTGTGTCACTGCCGCGGAGGAGGAGGAAGAGGAGGGTTATCTGATGAGAAGGACAGACGCAGGGTACACACACACACACACGCACACCAAAATCATCAGCATACCAGCCAAGCTATAGCCGGTTACATAATGTCCTTTGGCAGATGGAGCGCACCTTCATCCCGCTAAATTAAAAAAAATATCACCTACACACATACATACACACACACACACACACACATCGGGAGAGTATGTTACATGAGATCTCACTATTTGGTTAATTCGATGTCTCTGTGAATTTGTTGCAGCATCATCACTGTGGTAATGATCCCATTTATGTCTTCAAACTTCAGAAACAACAAATGTTTAATGTCTTAGACATCATTTTAAACTGACCAAAGGGTCCCAACCCATAGCAGCTTTTACAATAAAGGCCTAAGAATAAATCCAATCCCCAAAATGATCATGTTTAATGTTTCACACCCCCATGAATGCTGTAGTTTGTTAAAACTAGCTATCTGTAACAATTATGGTTGTGACGTCTTATTTCCGCAGAAAAGCCGGGGTGACCCAACTCAGGCTAGCCATTAGCTTATCAGTCTGGTACGAAATGATCTCACCTTCTCCAAATTGAGGCCATTCGGAGCTGTTTATACTTTGTCACAGAAATGAAGAAGAAAAGATTTGAAAGTTCTCTTTTTTATGTAGATAAAATCACTATGCAGCAACGTAAATGCCTGTTTTAGACACATTTTTTTTTAGAAATACTAAGTAAATATCACTTCTAATAAGCTCCTCAAGTTTGAAAGGTGTTTAAAAAAATTCTAATTTCTGCCTTTTTACAAATCTGAGGACACTGAACACACTGAAGCATACATCTGTATTTGACGAATGAATAGATGTGGAATTGAACAGCTCATCTTTTAGCACTTATTCATTAAAAATGTATTTGTTTTTCGTATTTTACATCCTGTAAGGTCTGTGGTTAAACTTGAACTTTGTTATTCAGCTGATATATTTTCAAAATGAATTTGATTCATATGCATGACTCTTTGAAAAGGGATATTATCTAGCTTTAAATGGGAAAGTTGCTGGATTTAATTGACAATTATCTAAAGAAAATGCCATTGGTTCTGGATTTGCACTAATGGTGTTCGCCTTTTGAGAAGAAGACTGCTGTGAATGTGAGAATAAACAGCGGTGGTGCTGTTTAACGAGGTAAAGGATCAGTCAAGGTAGACAAGAGGGTAAAACAGCCTCTTTAGTGATGAAAGCAGGGATATGAGGATTCTGTCCAGATGTTCAAAAAGCAGAAGCAAAGACAGACTACAAATGTGACAAAAATGCTGGAAATGAGACCAAGAACAAACTTCTTGTTTAATATGACCCCAGATTAAATAAACTGAATCATTTCTGCAGTCTGTGCAGAACTAGTCCCATTTACAACTGAACAGATGGGTGATGAGCTACTTTGACTTGGATCTTAAATATTTATTCAACGGTGCAATCTGTAAGACTGCCACTGTGTGGTCAAATGTGGGTACTGCAGTCCATTTTTTTAAGCAAAAAGTTACTTTCTTGCTCCCATTCCATGAGTGTCATGGCTGTTGCAAATCATCACCATAAGATTCTAGATGACCGTTAACTCACTGCTGGCCATTTTCTGATCAGAAAAGCCCTTCGCTGCCAGCATTTTTTCACAGTTTTTACAGTTTTCTTAAGAGTCACAGAACGTTTCGCTCTATGTCGACGCCAAAACTACCAAAACAAAGAGGAGACTCATCTCTTACATCAGGAAGAATCCGGTGTTTCAAACTTTATCCATTCTTTCATAATCCGTTGTCGAATTGTGATCGGCAGAATCTTTTCTGGTTCGCGCCTCACCTTTTTTTTACAGCAGCGGCCCAAAACGATCTCCTAACACATGGATTTTCTGCTTCCTGATCATGTAGCCTGTGATGTACGTGGATGAAGATTGGCTTTAGAGCTGGGATGTTTGTTCTCATGGTGCGGCGGCTCGTTCCGACACCCATACAGTGAAAAAATGCAATGGCAGTGAATGGTTGGATTTAAGATGATGACTTTTGTCATCAATGGCAGTTAATGAGTTAAGGTGAATCATACACAGTAATTTTACAAGTAGAAAAATACATTGTTATATCTGGTGGTAGCACTTGTTGGTGTTTTACAATAGGGAGCACTTACAACACTTATTACGGTAGTATGCCTCCTATATTACAGGATGTGTTTTGTTTACCATCTTACAGTTAGCTTGATGTTATAGTACTGAACGAATCATTAAGTTAAGTAAAACACCATGAATGACTAATTATTCACATCACACATACATTTCACTGTGCTTTTGATTCATTGATAATTTAAAAAGCACCTTGAGATGTTTTTAGCGCCATATTCTAATTCACTGTTAGCATTGTTAACTCAACGTTAGCCTCTAGCCTGCTTTACTCGATATTAGAGTAAAACAAAAAGATGTTGTGGCTTCTTAGGGGTACAAGACATAACTTCTGGGTTGCTCCTGTTTACTGGTTTCAGTTCTTTAAACAACTCAGGAGCTTTTTGCCTAAAGCAAACACAAACTCCGAGTGTAAACAGTAACTACGTCCTGCTTTCGTTTTATTTATTTTTTCACCCTCCAACTGTCCTAATGGGTGTGACCTCGCAAGGAAAGTTGACCATTGAGCAGGGTTGATGGTTTATCCCTTGGGTCCATGTGGCAGGGGTGAGGAGTGAGCACCACCTCACCCCTGCCATGTGGACCTCAAGGGATAAACCATCAATCCTGCTCAATGGTCAACTTTCCTCGCGGGGTCACCCATAAAGACAGCGGGAGGGTTAAAGGAGAAAAACTGACAAGCCCCCCCCCCCCCCCCCCCCCCCCCCCCAGCCGAGACTGTTTAGTGATTATACCACTTTAGGAACCTTACACATTGCACCTTTAATTCCCATTAAGCTGTTTATCACTGTCTGCACACAAAAACTTGGAAGTAGAACAGTGCATTCTTCGGCTCTTATCAATACTTGACATTTTTGTGATAATAACTAGGGATGCACCGATGGATCGGCATTTGATCGTAATCGGCCGATAGCGCCCCTATCGGTTTTGATCGGAATTTTCAAAATAGATCAAAGCAAACCGATCAGGTAGGGTTGTCACGGTAACCAGTGTAGCGCTAAACCCCGGTAAAAAAAAAAAAGTTGACAATAATAACCGTCTTGTTTTTAAAAAACTATATTATCTTGGTGGGTTTACCGTGGCTGCGGTGTAGGCGCGGTGACCCTTACCAGCCACCGTATCATCGGCTGAAGTTGCCGGCGGCACATACACGCTTTGTTTACAACAAAACTTTCTTGAAGCTAAAGCTGAAATAATGGCCAAAGGAGGAGACGGCAGCGCTCAGGAGGACATTTATTATCCCTCAAAGAAGACAAAGTCGGAAGTACGGGCATCTTTTGGATATCTGAAGAATGCCGAGGGACAGTTAATAGAAGACGGCTATCCTGTTTGCAGCACGTGCAGAAAAAGTGTCTGTGAAAGGCAGCAACGCTTCAAATCTCATGACACATCTGCGTGACCATCACCCACAACTCTACAGTCAACGCAAGGCAAGTTAACGTCAGCGTTTTAGCTAAAATGCGTGATCCTAGGATTTGGGTTGAGGGAGAAAGCAACGAGTCGCTATATAAAGCAGCCGCAGCGCCGCTACCTGCATATAAACCGTGTCGCGGACACCCCCATGTTGAAATGACGCTATGCATTACGGGGCTCCCAGGGGCAGATAAGAGTTGGTCTCTCTCCGAGAATAATTATGAATTTAACAATGATTACTGCCTGATGGCATTTTCCCACATCTGCAAAGCTCACTGGAAGGACACAAACCGAGGACAATATTTTCCTGAAATACGGATTGCTCAAGTAAGGGTAAAAAAAAAAAAGTATCTGATTAGAAGGCTACTTGAGTACTGAGTATCATCTGGTCTAATATTTTTAAATGATGACATCAAACAGACATAAAATAAGAAGTTATGGGCAAATATTGGTATTTTAAAGACTAAAGGGGAAAAATGTAAACAAATAAACAACATAATTACAAAATAACACATTTTAGGCAAAATTTAGACACAAACTGAGGACAATATTTTCCTGATATATAGTGTTTATTTAATTGTGTGAAAATGTAGCACGTTTAAAAAAAATACCGCGATAATACCGAAAACCGTGGTACTTTTGGACACAATAACCGTGAGGTTAAATTTTCACACCGTGACAACCCTAATACAGACCATTTTAGATTAGGTTACATTTCCTTTATTCCCAGATTATGTAGTTTGTAGCACTCATCATAATGTTGTAGAAAATTTCTGGCCAATCCACGTGATCGGTATCGGTGATCGTATCGGTGATCAGCATTCTTTGATATCGGTATCGGTGATCGGCATTCTTTGATATCGGTATCGGTGATCGGCAGCAAAAAACCTGATCGGTGCATCCCTAATAATAACTTCTCTAAATTCTTATCAACATTTTCAGCCCAGAGTAAAAAATGAGCCCAAAGCAGGCCTTGAAACACTAGAACTTACTGTTTATGTGTCTAAAGTGTGCCAAATGAGTTAAATCATCCTTTAGTGTTATATCCTTGATTATCCGGTGAATATACATATCTTCAAATGTCAAAATAATGTTTGTAACTTCATTTTCTTATGTTGTCTGGTTTAAAACACTTAATTTGCTCCAGCGCATCTCAGGCTGTTCTCCATGCCTCACACGTTTACCCTCCTAACCCACTGCTCTGTTGAACCGTATGTTTTCCTGCTTCCACATGCTCACATCTCAAGCGTGGCTTAATCCTGCCCCGCACACACCAATCAGAAACAGGCACTGGTTTAGGTAATATCCTGGGAAGCCAATGGGAAAGCAGTACCGAGCCAACGCCAGAGGAACAGACATGTAGACAACCGGCGTATAAATACGGGAGAGGAGTGGGAAAATGTGGAATCTTCCAGAAGAAAGTGATTTCTAACAGATAACAGATGAAAACAAGCTGAAGTGATGAGAGAAAGGAGGTTTAACAGAGTAGAGAGCAGAACGAGGATGTGAATGTTTCAGTAGGTGTTACACAACATTATTAAGTAACTAAACCTAAATGCCTCTTCTTCACCTTCCCAAACTGTTTGTGCTCATCTTAACTATTAAAACCTGCCTTTTCTCTTTTTCTGACTTCCAGCCTGCAAATGAAATGCTGCATCAAAGAGCCACCGCAGCCCCGATCAGTATCATCTCAAACCTTAAACCTTTTCAGCAACTTCTTCACACTTCTTTTACCAAGTGGGTCAATCACTTACTATCGATTTGTCAAAAGGAAAGAACCGATTTCTGCTCCAGCTCAGCTAAAAGATAATCTACAAGGAATGTTCAACATACCTGCAAATGACTCGGTTTCATCCAGAAGTAGCATGATTTTTTAGAAAAGACAAGAGACGGTCTCTTCTGTCTGTGAAAACGGTGTCCTGCTTCAGGTTGGGGGTAAAACAAAACCTTAAGAATTAAAAAAAGGAGGTTAATCTCGCTTCCTCTCTGCTTGTTTTTAAACTCAGCTGGTTTTTAATCAGCTGATCAGTGAAAAATCAACTGTTCTGTGTGCTCCTCTCCACTCAATAACATTACCAATGGGAGGCAGGAGGGTTGGCAGATGAGAGCTTACATAACCCTTCATGCTGGATCCGGGGCCCCATCGAGGGGGCTCTCGTGCAGCAGGGTCAGATCCTCCTTTATCCTGAAAGAGGGGTGATGACACGCCCCCGTGAACACACGCAGTAGAACAGAGCATACACGGAAGCAGGCACCTACATGCTCACGCTGCTGGTGAATTTCTTGGTCAGCAAAAACCTTCGGCTTCTCGTTCTCTGGTCAAGCGACCTGCAGACGCTGACCCAGGCTCACCCCAAGCATTAATGTGTTACACATTAACGTTAAAAGCCACAACAACACTTCTCGAGGCTCGGGGGAAGCAGGATGATGTGACATTTTACACCCGTTCAAACGTTTATTTCTCTTTGGTTTCCATAAAACTGCCTCATGTGCCGTGCTCAGGTACGAAACACACACCAGCAGCTGTTGGCCGTGTTGTGTAAGAATGCAGAAGAATGGGGAATGCAGGAAAACACGGTGGCAAAAGAAAGACCTGGTCAAACCGAATCGAAATTCCAAACTCCAAATTCAAAAGTACACTAAGTTACAATATGTTGTTTTTATCACACCTTAAATACCAAATGGTGACTGGAAAATGACAGAACTGATTGAAGAAGCTTCAAATCTAAATGCCAAAAGTCACAGACGTCCAATAGGAATCTACAAAACTTAGAAAGTCAAAGTCTCAAACAAACAACTGAAAGTAATGCTTCATACATTAAAGGGAATTTTAAAAATCCCAAATTTGACTTCCTAAATAAATTCACCAATCATCCTAAGTCGTGGATCTCAAATATAAATAATTATTTTGCTCTGATTGTCTCCTTTAACATCTATTTTCAACAGTATGAAGTACTAAAGAATGAACAAAAATCCAAACAGGTACATTTCACAACGATGTCCCCACGGATCACACGCCTTACATAAAGTTCGAGACAAGGACTTAATTTGGAGAAGATCAAGGACAACTTCTGCTACCATTTCATAAGATGCATTATGAAACCTCCTGAGCTCTGGCAACAGATTTGGCAGCACCACTATGTAGGTCAGGAAGATAAAAATACTCATATCTGAACAGAAACAAAGGAGTTGGGAGAGTGGAGGACCGCGATGTCCCGGCTACTCACCCATGGCATGTGGCTGAAAGTCTCTTTACCTCCTAAGCTGCTGAAAGATCCATGCCTCCTTTTGGCAGTTTCACTTTTTAAAACTTTCTCCAGCTGTTGTGTGTTTTATCTTCGCAGGGCAAACACGTTTCCCCTCTTCTCTTACTGACATGAGCTTGTCAGAGAGTGTGTGTGTGTGTGTGTGAGAGAGAGAGAGAGAGAGCAAAAGAGAGAGTGTGTATGTCTCCAAAATTCTAGCCTTGTCTTGCAGTCTTTCACCAGCTCTCCAGTCAGGACAGCGTGCCAAAGGGACAATTACAAAACAATGAGTCGCTGAAAATGGCCTCAGTCTGTTGAGTGTAGACGTCCCCCCTCCTGGACGAGATCTGCTGCTTTTTCCTGTATGCCTCCTCCTTTTCCCCTCCCCCCTTGGCCACTAACTGACACAGGAGGCAGTGTGATGTCACCAAGCCACACCCACTCCAGAGAAGCTGCCTTAGGTAACAGAAGTAATGAGGTTCCCATAAGGACAAGACAAAGCTCTTCTGAGGCTGTTCAACTCCGACACTGAAGATGATGACTTCAGTGGTTTCAGTGCGCAGGAGGGGGATGAATAAACTAATCAATAACTTTTCTGTTTTGTTTGATACTGATCAGTTCAGTTACGTTCAGTTAAACTACGTTTTCAGTTCAGTATCTGTGGCTTTTAGCCCGGCGCGGCTTATATAAGTACAGTTCCATGTGTTTTTAAAAACTTAGTAGGTGCGTGCTATACTGAGGTGAGCTCTATAGTCCGGAAATTACGGTACATCGCCTGGATGATGCAGGGGGAGGGGCAGTGGGAGAAAAATGGTGAGGTGGGGGAGGAGGTGGGTGAAACTCAGGTCTGCCTGGTAACATGTAAACACACACACACACACACACACACACACACACACACACACACACACACACACACACAGTCACCTTTGCCACAGTGCCACAATTTTCATGTCAAGCCACACCCCCTCCCTGTGAGAAGAGAGAGCTCACATTTCAACATTAACCCTGAATGACCCCACAGTGACAGCACGACAGGAAAGTGACATTAGCGCGCCTCTGTTAGCGCGCCCCAGGGCAGCTGTGGCTACATCGTAGCTCATCCCCAACAGTGTGTGAATGTGTGTGTGAATGGATGAATGATACACTGTGGTGTAAAGCGCTTTGGAGTCCTTACTCTGAGAGGCGCTCTACAAGTGCGGGTCATTTATCATTTATCATTAGAGACAAAGCTTCTGGTGTTTGGTGATTGGAGAAAAAAATAGATTTTAAAGTAAATTTACTTGCAAAGATGAAAAAAATGTTATTGCAACATTAGTCATTGACAACTTTATCCATTAGATCTTTGGCTGGTAAGAAAGGTAGAACAAGTTGAAGTGCAATTGTGTGAAGTACTGACAAAGGTTTGCCATTTTCTGCACGTAATCCTGAAAGTTTTACATAATATTGGAGGTGTTTCGCCTCTGGGATGAGAAGTGAAGGAGTTAAAGCATCCTGATGTTTTGTTGACATGTGATGGTGGGATGGGTTGACAGATCAGGGATTCATCTATTGTTGGAAACAAGCAGCTTTATTCTTTAGTCTACTTCCCTTACGTTAAAGAGCAAGTCACCCCCCTCCAGAGTCTTACTCCACCCACACTTCCTGACTGAAAAACACATCAAAAGGAGGCATTAAGGCTACAATGACAAATCCGCAAAACAAGCTAGCTTAAAACACTTTTTCATGCCACTTAAGCCATGGGGCACACCGGAGGTGGACGTGCCACGCAGCGCTGCTGAGTGCTTCTTGGTAAGTCACGCAATAGTCACAACATCATGCAGGACTTGAAAGCAGGAAGTGGGAAGTGACTTTATTGTTTATACGTGATCAGACTTGCCATCGTGTTTTATCTGAATATTATAAGATCAATAGTACTTTAAAGGGACTATAAGGAAGTTTGACAGTCAAAACATGTATAGAAATAACACATTTTTTTTCTTCATACATTCTCCTGCAATGCCCTGGTCCTGTAGAATGAGCCCTGGCTCATTACTATTACTGTGATTGCGTGTTTTTCTGTAAAATCACAGAACAAGAGAGCTGCTCGGGTCGAGCAGACTGCTTCATGCGCGTTCACGCTCAGGCATAGCCCGTAGCATTTGCTATCCGTAGCTTTAGCAGCAGAGAGTGAGGCAGTGCCAACTCAGCGACTTTAGCCTGATTTATGCTTCTCCGTCTGCGTCAGTGCGGAGCACACGCAACGCCATTATCCGTCCTTGTGTAGGGGTCCGGCAGGCACGCAAGTACGTACGGAGTCAAGCCCACTTTTTTAAACATCCGTTGAACGAGACGGATTACGCAAGCTTGTGATTGGTCAGGACGCTGCTGTTGTTTACAGCACCGCCATTGCAAAGAGAGCCGAGTTTAACTAGCGGCAGACACAGAGAAGCTTGAAGAATACCTCGCGAAAAAACTAAAAATATGAACGTTTCATCCTCCCGTGACTGGAGGAGTGAAAAGATGCGCAGCAAGCGTTTTATTTGTGGACGGAAATGACAGGAAACGTGTGTTTAGCGGTGGGGAGCGCATGAAGAGGTGGGAGAATGAGAGACAAATATGTCCGTGTTAAAAGTCTCTTCTATACACAAAAAACACAATATAAACACACTATCTTGGACCGATACATGACAGGATACCACAGAACAGCGCTACGCCCTCTGTGGTCCTGCCGGGCAATTGCTTTGCAACACTCTCCAGGAGACGGAGAAGTAAAAGAGCAAAACGCTTCGGTCAATCCGTGCGTGTCTGTCCCTTGCGGAGCTGACGGAGAAGCATAAACCAGGCTTTACTCTCACAGTAGCTAATATAAAGGCTAGCAGTTAGCTTCGTCATTTCACCGACCAACGATAAAAAGTGAAAGAAAATTTAGCCTTTTTTGTTTTGGCATCACGGTGGAGCATGAAAGTAAATGTAAGAGTAATGTCTTTGGAGGTAAAAACAAAGAGCTAAAACCAGAGTGAACATCGTCTGAGGGAGCTAAAGGAGGCTATGAAATCACAGACTGATGGAGACCTGGCTTTGTTGCTACTGAACATGTAAGCAATAATGTTTTTGTCCAACAGTGTGGATCTTTTTTACGTTGTGGCTTGTTGAGTCTCTGTTGGACTGTGTTAGTGTTAGCTCATTGCTAGCACGAGCTACAGCAGACTGCTACAGGGTTGTTTATGAAAACTGTAATTCTGTTTTCAACCAGTAGGAGGGAGAAGTGGGAAAAATCTTTAGTGTTGCTTTAAATTGTGTGATTGAAAAGTGAGGACATGTTCACTAAAGGGAAAATTAATTAAAAATAGAAAAAAATATCAGTTTATTAAATTAGTTCATAAAAAGATTTCATTTGTTTAACTTTTTTCAGAAGAAGTTCTGAATGTTTTTGATGCTTTTAAATGTTCATGAATCTTTAACTTTGATTGCTTAATTATTGATATGAATGCATCAAAAGTTGGAAAAAGGGATGAATGCACATTTAAAGAATGACATAATAATCTCCATAAATGGTTAATAAATCTCAGAAAAAAGATGTGATGATTTTTGTTCTTTAGCTGCACCACCTAGTTCCTGTTTGGATTTCAAGCTTCATGACTTCTGTTCTTTCTTTCTGCTGCTTTGAAATAAAAACGCTTGAATTTCTTGCATAAGGAGATTTGTCCAGTTTCTAACAAAAACTGGCACGGTGCTGCTTCTCGCCGCTGATTAAACCAGCAGGTGTCAGCAACATTTGTGGGAGGAAACATGTTTAGTTGTTTTTCATCATCTCCAACCAGAGTGAGTGTGAAGGCGCTCTGCTCCATGCCGCCTACACACGAGTTGGGAGCAACAGGCTAATTAACAGACTATTACTGTCCTGCTCTCTGGAGTCGGTGTGTGCTCGTGCGCGTGCACGGTGAATGATGTGACTAAACCTCACACGGATTCATCAGAGCTTTGTGGAGCCTAAATATGGCCATGCACATATTTTCATGCTTCACTCAAAGGCCCACACACGCATGTGGATAAGATGATCAGGACAGCAACAAACTACAGGTAGATAAAGTTCATTATGATGACCAAAAGTACAATTCTGAGTGTCTAATGATAAATGACCATCAGATGATCTCTCTATTACAAATGTCCTAAAAGTGCAAGTTTATTAAGCAAAACTGTTATTTTTTTGCTAATTTGCCTGATCATACTCCACCTGCAGTGTCACGATTTCCCCACCTACTAAGATAATCTCACAGACCCAAAATGAGTTTTATTGTCATGGTCTGCGTCTGCCCCTTCCTTCGTGTGCCTCCTGGTGTTTCTCCATCCTCTCTAAGTGCTCCTTTTGTGTCTTCTAGCGCCCTCATGTGTCATGTCTGCGTCTTCCTCATGTGTCTCCTGGTGTTCCCCATTTGCCCTTTAGGTTTCCCCCCTCAGACATCCCTTTCCCAGGTCCTGTGCTCTCTTGGCCGCCTCTTAGCCACGCCCCTGTTGTTTCTTTCTATAGTGTTTTCCTTTAGTGTCAGATTCCCCTTAGAATATTAGTCATGGTTCGTGCTTTCTGGTCTTTTGTTTTTCTCTTAGGTCATTTTCCTTTGTTACAGCCTTTCAGTATTTAGTGTGTTTTTCCCACCAGTGCTTTCTTCCTCCTCCCTGATTTAGTAATTGTATTCACCTGGTTCCTCTCCCCACACACCTGCAATTATCTCCCTCTCATCTTCCCAGTCTATTTAAGCCCTGTCTTGTCTCTGTGTTGTTGTCGGTCCATTGTATGTTTGTGCATTTGTCAGCGTTTGTTCGTGCTCTGTTTGAGCTTTTGTCTCCAGGTCTTCGTGCTCTTAATGAGCTTTTGGTCTCCAGGTTTTTGGTGCTCTAAGAGAGATTTGGGTGTCCTGTTCTCCAGGACTTTTGGACTTTTGGCCCGCTGTCATTTTGGATTTATTTTTGTTCTAAACAAAAGGATTTTTACTTTTACCAACTTCTGCCTCGAGTCATCCTGGGTAATCTGCATATTTGGGTCCTAAACATCCCCGCAACGTGACATTTATAGCTCTCAGATGTTTCTGCTGCTGCAGCACTGGGTCAGTTATGCAAAGACGTTGTGCAACTGTTGGTAAACATAATTTATGTCGGAATAGTGAACAGGAAGGCTCAAAGACCTGAGCAGCTTTCTGCCATGATTAACTATTCATCATCATCGTGTTTTTTTTCTCATAAGCTCACACAATTTTAGGGTCAATGAAATTGCACGGCCACCATGCCATCTAACTGAGTGCTGCTGTAATTAGGACAGTCTCTCTCTCAGTGCTAGAGAGCAGTGTGAGAAGGAGGAGGTGTGTTGGGAGTACTTGACAGGTTCACAGGTCCTTGCTGCCTGAGTGAAAATGTGACAAGCAATCTGTAAAACTAAAAGAGTTATCTAGTACGGACTCGCAGCGATGAGGCGCCCGGACGTCTACACAGGCTGCAAACCAAATCTACCATTTCTCATGATGGATTCATCTGAAAAAAGTAAGCTGAAAACATGCAGAAATGATTACAAGAAGTTTCTGTTCATAAATAAAAGCACTAGACAAACACAAGCACCACTAAGACCTGAGTCAGTATGGATTGAAAAAATATTGAAGTAAAAGTTTTCATCTAAAACAGATGGAAGGTTGCCAACCGACACTAATTCAACTGTAAGTGGAGAACGCAGACTTAAGGTTCAGGGACATTTGTTGCTGCCCTCAGCGGAAAGGCAAAAGGCAGGGGATAATGTTTTTGCCTGTCTTTATGTGTTTGTTTGCAAAGTTTTTCATGCAAATGTAGCGTGATGAATTGTCCATTTCTGACCTAAAAGGCCCTGCTCTGTTTTGCTCTGCTCAAAGCAAAACCAGACGTTTCTGACACAAACCTAATCTGCATGAGATATTTCTCAAGGTCTCATGCTCTGTTTCTAAACTGTTTCTTCCTTTCCAGCTCAAGAAAAGAATGAATACAAAGGACGTTCTTTTTAATAAATCAAAGAACTCTATTTTTAATATAGCTAATCAAAGAAAGTGTTAGTCCAATAATAAAATGTGAACCAGTCTGTGAAATGACAATGTTATGATCAGTGGTATTATAATAAGTAATATAACTTTAAGTATTTCCACTAGACATTCTCATCCACATAATGTTAAGTCACATGACACATTTCCTTTTTCTGATCCAATCAGAGCCTTCCAGATCTGACGGAGGCGTGGTTTTGGTGGTGCTTGGTAAATCTGTCCCTTTTTGATTCGACCGTAAATCAAAACATCCAAATTATAAAACTATGCCCACGTCATCTTAAGTTCAGTTCAAAGCTTTCTAGAGAAGTTGTCGGAGTGGCCAATCCATAACTTTCCTCCAGCCGAAAGAACCTAACAACAAGCTGGGTTGAATCTGTTGCTATTCCAACTGCTGCAACGGTTCCTTTCAGAGTAAAAGCTGAACCAACACGACCCACTTTTTGGGTCTCGCTAGATGCCAATAAAACTGTTGTGACCTGGAAGTATCTCAAGACTGGTCTGGTCGACATCTGCTGCTTTTCTACCGGCTTCGGTTCCAGCGAAGGTCAAGCTGGACCTCGACATTCCTGATCTAACGGAGACTTCTGCAAAGGGTACGTAGGCCGGCAGAATGGCATCTCAATGTGTGTTTTGAATCTCCAAACCAAAAGCTTAGCACAAAACATCATCTTCACTCCCATCAGAACTTATCGTTTCTCCGGGTTTGCTGGTTCTGAACAACATTTCACACATACACCATTCTCAGTCTTACCTCACCTTAGTTACACCATACACCTAGTGTTAAAGTTAGTCTAGTTTTAATTTGTTTAGTAATAAATCTTTAAACTTTTAAAACTTGACTCTCTTTCTTTTGTCTCTGAGTTAATACGTAGTTACATAATCCCTGCAATAAAAAGTTCCAATCTTCTGGTTTAAGTTATCCACAGATCCATAAGATTGATTTCATATTTCCTATGGAATCTCACATTTTATGGTTCATTAAATAATACGTAAATTTAGTCGTTACACAAACCGGGAACACCTTCAGTCAAACTCTCAGATAATAATTAACTACTCCAAATTACGCTTTCAAGTCAGCCCAATCCACCAGTGGACCTAAAAGCTGGGGTCAGTGGCGTGATGTCAAGAAGAGAAGGAGGAGATTTTAAAATTTAAATGGCTTTAGCTCCCACCCCTACCGCCCTCTTCAGGAAGGCGCTGAAAGCCACATACTCACAAATAGCCCTGCTCAGACACACCTCATTCTAAGTACAGGATGATTTTCTCAGCCTTCATTAGGTTCTGCAGTGTTTAAGCAGAGAAATATCTAGAACTAGCAGTTGTAGCCCACCCCTGCTAATGCTACAACAGGCTAACACAATAGCCCAGTGTAGCGTAAGGTTGAATGCTACGCTAATCACTTAGAAACAACACACAAAAGATGAATCCCTTTTCATTCCCCTCCCTCCTCCTCCACAGAGATTGACATCAATGCAGGTCCAGTTAGCATTCAAGCTAGGAGGTGTGCTAAGATGACTGAGGTGTTTGTGCGTCACCTTGCAGTGCATGCTGGGTACTGCGGCGCATTCTTATTCAGTGGAAGCTTCTTCTAGTGGATACGCAACTCTATTGGTCAACGCTCTAGGCTCATGTAAATGAGTCGATAGAGACCAGAGGAGGGGCTCATGGGAGGCATAAATTATGAAAGATTACCTACTTTATATCATAGAACAAGGCCAGATTGAAGCATTTAAAAGCGACTTTGACATTTTTAAACAGAAAAGCACAACAACAGCTATAACAGAGTCCGTTTTACAGATTTAGAAGTAAACTTTGATGTGAACATAGCTGAGAGATCCACAGCCCATCCCCCGTTAGCTACCAGCTCACATGAGACCTTCCCATTGGACTATGTTAGATTATTCATTTTAAAATATGTGTAACAATTTATAAACTAAGAGCAATTTAGATTTCTGAGCTGCAAAAATACACGAACACTAAAACTCATCATCTTTTATCTCCTAATGAGGTCCAAGTTTCCAGTGAAGGACAATATTCATGTTAAAAACTAAAAATGTAAAGCTTATCGCTTACACACATAAAAACACACAGTTTCAGACAGCACACACACACACAAACACAGAAGTCATTCAATGGTACAGATGATTCATGGAGTTATGTAACACACTCTGGAAGCAGAGTTTAGTTTGATTCCTGACAAAAGAAAAAGATGATCTGGAAGTCAACGGAGCCACTGGTTTAGTTGTCAGCTGTAATGTTTATTTGGGACAACTAATCATTACAAATCTCTGCTCAGCATTCCAAATGTAGCTGTTTAACAAGTCAGGTAGGTTCTGGCATGTTATCCCACAAAGAACACAGAGGGAAAAAAGGTGACTGCCATTTTTACCTAAAGGTTTGGTTCACTTGTTTAGTCAAGGCATTTGCAGTGGTCTTGAATGAATGAATGCCCTGTAACTCGTACGCTGAGAACAAACAGCGCTGGTGCATGTCACGGCGTGTGGGCGAGGTGAGTGAAGGTGAGGTGAGGATCCACACGCGGGGAGGAAGACAGGCAGACAGGTAGAACGTTTAACATGAACTTAAATGAAAAACGTGCAGGACATGGACACAATGAGGCAACAAGAGATAAAGAACTGGAGGGGTTTAAATACAGGAGGGCTGGGTGCTTGGGTCATTGGGAAACAAGAGGCAGGTGGGAGCAATCAACAGGGACACAGGCTGAACCAAACGGGGAGACAGGACAGGGTGTGACAGTGCACCTGTGTCAGGATCTAGACGATTGCCAGATCAGAGGAGAATTTCAGACGGCCTCCTGATATTCGGGCATCTCATCTGATTGGCTAATAGAGAATCTATCTTGAGAAGGAAATTGAAATATTTTAATGCAAATTTTACTGCTGCTCCATAGAGAACCTTTTATCCTTTTCATTCGTTTGCTGGTACAAGGGTTTGTTGGTGAAAAATAAGAACAAACTGCAAAAAATGGTTAAAATCTGCTCTAAAATCATGGGAGTTATGACCTTCAGTCTCTATGGGAGGATCAGGCGCTAAAAGTTGAGTCAGCCTCTCCATTCTCTACACTCTTAGTTAGCACTCATGCCCTCAGGGCATCATTTCTATTTACCCCTTCAGGAACAAATCGTTGCTCCAACTCTTTCATCCCTTCTGTTATTGAGCTGTTAAATCTTGAAGGAGGTGTGACGGAGTAACCCGAACCCCGTCATTGCGATGGATGTTCAGCACTCGAGCCTTTACGTCTGTTGTACTGTTGGTAGCGATACACATTGATTGATTGTTTGCGTGTACAATATTGCTTTTGTGGTATGTTACAAATGAATTGCCCTTTGGGACAAAAAAAGTTTTCTGAATCTGAATCTTGAGTCTGAAACTCAACTCTACCACTGACTCAGTTTTCTCTGCAATGTTGAAATTTTATCTTCACAAATAACACAAGACTGAAGGAGTTCTGCCGTGTGGTGAAGTTGCTAATGCTAATGGTTAGCTTCTACAAGCCACAACGGTCTCTGCGGTTTCCTGGATGCCAAAACAACAGCCTCCCCAGTCACAAGTCAAGATGGGTGAGTCTATGATTGTTAAGTGACAGTGTGACGTAGATCTGTCAGGTTTTTCAAATCCTAAAGTTTCACCATCTATTTTCTATGTGATGCTAATGCAGGAGCCGTGAAGTTGCGATGCCGTTAGCCAATCAGAGGCAAATATCCAAATATCAGGAAATAAAACTACAAATCCTGTCATCTGACCAGAAACAGGTGCACCAGACTTAGATTATATCAGTATGTCAGATATCAGTAGAAATGCAGATACTGAACATTTTAATCCATCACGTTTACTCACCACACATTCCTTCCACTTCAGTGTCTCCAATATTAGCTTCCTCCTCATCACTGATGTAGCAGAGCTCCCTCTTCCTCTGATTTAGCTGTTCCTCTTCATCGTCAGACATCCTAACCCGATGGCTGCTGCTTCTTAAGCATGGCCTCACCACAAGCCTAAAGGACCCAGACATGATTGGACAAAGATTACCTCACAACATTTTAGAAAAAATATTCTATTACAATCCTTGCATATTTTACCCATTTCTGTAAGTTTGTGTGATGCTGGGAAGTTTGGATGAATCTAAAAGGAGTCAGTTTTACACCCTGAAAAAAAAAATCAAAGCTCAGATCTAGAGCTAAAGTCAATGTTTCTCGTCACCTCTCCGCCATCACATTTCATAAAATACACAGACTGACAAGAATATCTCGGTGAAGGAGAAACAGCTCAAGATGACCCATAGATAAAAAAGCAGTGATGTAAAAAGCTAAATTGAACAGGAAGTCTCAGACAGAGAGCCCTCAAGAGTTTCTGAATGCTTTTAAAGTCCCCGGCAAAAGAAAATGACTCCAACGCCACTCACTGAGGCGATGAACTCAGACGAGAGAAGTTCTCTGCTCTCAGGTTCAGCTTGGTAAAGCCAAAGTTTAGCCCGTTATTTGTTTGATTAAATTCTAAAATGCAGATATTACAGACCTAATATGAACTCAAACCAGCTAAAATAAACCCAATCCTGTAATACAATAAATGAAACCTTCTCTGAAAGACAAACGGTTTCTTCAAAAGGTCAAATGTTTGTGTTTGCTCCCTGAAGTTGTTAAAAGTTTCTATTTCTATTATTTCTACCTACACGGAAAAACATTTGACTACTAATCCAATATTATCATGAAATATTGAAAACGAGATAGCACATCTCAGAGTTACTCCTCTTTAAATAAATGTTAAATAAATACACTCTGACAACACACAGCTCCGAAAATAAATATCAGACCTATCACTAGATTCAGTGTAGGTAACAAATACTTGACTCCTACACTACACACACAGTAATTTTGTAATTTGTAATTTATTTGTTTGCACAATAAAATATACATCAAAACCATGAGAATAACAAATATATAAAAAATAAAAAATACAGTGCAGGAGGGGGCAAGAAAGCCAAATTCGGCTTATAAAAAGCCTCCACCTTTAGTTCATGATCTAATAAAATTTGCAAGTACTAAGTTGTTTAAAACATGACAAAAATATAAAGGCACAAACAAGCAAAAGAAAAGTGGATAAGTACATGAAATTTTACTAAAAAAAATGGCTGTGGGCAAAAGTACAAGATAACTAAATAGATTTTTGTGAAAGAAATTTTGGATAATGTGTCTCGTTAAAGTAAAACCTGATTCTGAGTTTCAAAAGTAGGTCGAATGAAACATCAGTGGACATACTGTGTGTGTGCGTGCGTGTGTGTGCGTGCGCGCGCTGCTTAATGTTGGCTGAACTCTTCTTACCTGACACAACCCAGGTAAAAGTCTTAACATGGACTTGACAAAAGTCAGCTGTGGAGCAACTGTGCCCAACATTGGAACTGCTCTACAATTTCTGAAACCACAGCCTCACACAGGTTTGATACTTTCTATACTTTTGTGGGCAACGGTGGTGTCATGGGTGATTCTGCAGGTTGAGTGCTTTGCAGTCTTGTTTCTGGTTTTATTGTATTTTTGGTACTTCCTGTTTTATTTTGTGCATTCACTTCCTGTCTCATTACAGGCAGCTTCACGACATGAGGCTCCTCACTAATCTGCCTCATGTCTTGCACCTGGGTCCTGGCTTCTCCATTTAAGCGTCTTTGCAACAGTTTCCTTTGCCAGTTTGTCTTCTTCAGTTGAGTACTGTGAACCTGCTCTCAGTAACACTTTGTGAAAGTGTATTTAGTTAGTTTTGGACTTGTTCAGTTGTGCTGTACTGCCAGGAATCCCTTCTGCTGATTAAAACTGTGTGAGCTCTGCATTTGAGTCCTCTTTGTGCTGTGATAGTACAAACTGGCCAAAAATGGACTCAGCAAGCTCTGACTCAGTTTTGGGGGCCCTGGGGGCTCAGGGGAAGAGGCTCCTCCAACAGGAACAACAGATGAGTCTACTGCACCAGGAGATGGGGCAACTCAATGCTCGACATGATCAGTTTGCTACCTCTGTCAGTGATCAACTCAGTTACCTGGTGGAGAAGGTGCAGCAGCTCCAGACCTCTTCAACCCAGCCTCCAGAGAAGAACCACATGCCGCAGCCCCAGAGTAACGAGGTGGAGGTGACTCCTGGAATATTCTCTGCATCCCCTGGCCTATCTGTTCATCTTGCTCGTCCTGAGAGGTTTTCTGGGGACTCTGGTGATTGTCAAGCATTTTTGACACAGTGTAGCCTCCACTTTGATCTGCAGCCCTTCTCTTTCCCCACGGAGAGAGCCAAGATTGCTTTTCTCATCTCCCACCTTTCGGGCAGGGCTAAGGCTTGGGCCACGAGCGAGTGGGAGCGCGACGCGGACATTTGTAAGTCATTTGATCTTTTTACTAAGCGTTTCACTCAAATTTTTCAGCACACCAGGCCTGGGAGGGAGGCTGCCAGAGCTCTATGTCAGCTGCAGCAGAAGAGGAGACGTGTCGCTGATTATGCTATTGAATTTCGTACTTTGGCTGCTGCATGTGACTGGAATCAATCAGCACTTTTTGATGCCTTTTTGAGTGGTCTTTCCAGTGAACTCAAGGATCTGTTAGCCCCTCTGGATCTGCCGGAGGATTTGGACTCTCTCATCGCTCTGGCGATCAAGATTGACAAGAGGCTCACAGACCGACAACGAGAGAGAGGTTTCGACTTCCCATCTCCTCCGGACCGGTGGAGGCGGGGCGCTGCTAATGGTGGCTCCAGTTGGCGTGCGTCAGCCCCTGACTCTTCTCTCAACGTGTCCTCAGCTTCACCAGCTTCATCAGAGGAGCCCATGGTGATTGGCAGAGCCCACCTTCCACCTGAGGAACGTCAACGCCGCTTTCGGGAGGGTCTCTGCCTGTATTGTGGCCAGCCGGGTCACCAAGTCAGCGACTGTCCAGTAAACAAGAAGGGACCTCTAAGGAGGTTTTCGTTGGTGAGTTGCACCTCCTTTTCTAATGACATCCAACGTGCAAGCCCCACTGTCCAGCTCTCCACTCCTGAAAAGACTGTTGAGCTGGTGGTGCTCATTGACTCTGGTGCAGATGTTAACTTGATGGATGCTCAATTTGCAAGACAATTGAACTTAGAGTTTTTGCCTCTTGAAAGGCCCCTGCAGGCTGTCGCCTTGAATGGACATCCGTTGTGCTCTGTGTCTAGTCGAACCCCACCTGTTAAAGTGGCTTTCGCTGATAACCATTCTGAAATGATTACGTTTTTCCTGTCTGATTTTCCTCGACACCCGGTCATTTTGGGTCATCCCTGGCTTGTTCGGCATAACCCTAACGTAGATTGGTCCTCTGGTTCACTTTTATCTTGGAACTGCGATTGTTTACACTCTACCCCTGGTAGTACCCCTCCTTCTCAGGTTGTAGGGGTTCTACCAGGCTGTGATTCTGATTTCCCTGATCTGTCTCGGGTTCCCTCTTGTTACCATGACCTTAAGGAGGTTTTTAGCAAGTCACGGGCTGCCTCTTTGCCCCCGCATCGTCCGTATGACTGTGCCATTGACTTGCTACCGGGGACCACGCCCCCTAAGGGTCGCCTGTACCCGTTGTCCTTACCTGAAAGGCAGGTCATGAGGGATTACATTGACACAGCGCTCCGGGCAGGCATAATCCGTGAATCTTCGTCCCCTGCTGGGGCAGGTTTTTTCTTTGTGACCAAGAAGGACAACACTTTACGTCCGTGTATCGATTACCGGGGTCTCAATGACATCACCATCAAGAACAGGTACCCCCTCCCTCTGGTCTCCTCGGCTTTTGAACTCTTACAAGGTGCTACAGTTTTTACTAAGTTGGATTTGAGGAATCCCTATCACCTTGTGAGAGTGAGGGAGGGGGATGAATGGAAGACTGCCTTTAATACGCCCAGTGGGCATTATGAGTACCTAGTGATGCCTTTTGGTCTCTCTAATGCTCCCGCGGTTTTTCAGGCTCTGATTAATGATGTACTTCGGGACATGCTCAATGATTTTGTTTTTGTGTACCTAGATGATATCCTGATTTTCTCCCCTGATATGCAGTCCCATATCCAGCATGTGCGGAGGGTTCTTCAACGCCTTCTCCAACACCAGCTCTATGTGAAGGCGGAGAAGTGTGCCTTCCACGAGTCTTCTGTTCATTTTCTTGGGCTTGTTGTGAGGCAGGGGGAGATCCAGATGGATCCGACAAAGGTGGAGGCGGTCAAGAACTGGCCGGTCCCTACCTCGAGGAGAGAGGTGCAGAGGTTTTTAGGTTTCACAAACTTTTACCGGCGGTTTATTAGGGGTTTCAGTAGCGTTGCCGCCCCTTTGCATGCTCTGACCTCCCCAAAAGTCAGGTTTCAGTGGTCCTCTCAGGCAGACAAGGCTTTTCTGAGTCTTAAGGACAGTTTCACTTCTGCTCCGATTCTGGTAATGCCAGAGGCCCGGTTCCAGTTCATTGTTGAGGTGGATGCCTCCGAGGGGGGAGTGGGGGCTGTTCTCTCTCAGCGCTCCGAGGTGGATCACCGCGTTCATCCCTGTGCATTCCTGTCACGCAAGCTGTCTGACGCTGAGAGGAACTACGACATTGGGGATCGTGAGCTATTGGCCATTAAAGTGGCCTTGGAGGAGTGGCGCGACTGGCTCGAGGGGTCCAAGCTGCCATTCATCGTGTGGACCGACCACAAAAATTTAGAGTACCTGAGACGGGCCAAGAGGTTGAATCCTCGTCAAGCCAGGTGGGCCTTGTTTTTTACACGTTTTAACTTCACTGTGTCTTATCGACCCGGTTCGAAGAATGTGAAGCCTGATGCTCTGTCCCACCTGCCTAACACAGTTTCCTCTGTTCCTGAGGTCCCAGCACCGGTCCTCCCCTTGTCTTGTGTGGTTGGAGCAGTGACCTGGTCTGTGGAGGAGCAGGTAAAGCAGGCAGCTGCTTCGGTTCAGGCCCCTGATGGTTGTCCTGCAAACCGGCTTTTTGTTCCCCCTACCCAGAGGTCTCAGGTTATTCACTGGGCCCATGCTTCCCGTTTTTCGTGCCATCCGGGGGTCAAGAGAACAATGTTTGTAATTCAGCAACGGTTCTGGTGGCCATCTATGAGACATGATGTTGCTGAGTATGTGGCAGCCTGTCCAGTATGTGCTCGACACAAGACCTCCCACACACGTCCTTCTGGCCTACTTCTCCCTCTCCCCGTTCCCACTCGGCCCTGGTCACACATCTCTCTGGATTTTGTTTCCGGGCTACCTGTTTCTGAAGGTAATACCACTATTCTCACTGTAGTCGACAGGTTTTCTAAGATGGTGCACTTCATTCCCCTTTCTAAGTTACCCACGGCCAAGATGACCGCAGAGGTATTGTTGTCTCAGGTTTTTAGGATCCATGGTTAGGATCCATTTCCCGTTTTTGGAAGGCCTTTTGTTCCCTGTTGGGGTCTTCTGTCAGTCTCTCTTCAGGTTACCATCCCCAGAGTAACGGGCAGGCTGAGAGGCTAAATCAGGAGCTGGGAACCGGTCTACGCATCCTTGCCGCTGAGTGCCCCTCGACGTGGTGTAAGCACCTAGTGTGGGTGGAGTTTGCCCACAACACCTTGCCAACCGCTTCTACAGGTCTTTCCCCATTTCACTGTGTGTTTGGTTATCAACCGCCTCTGTTTCCTGCTCTAGAAGGGGAGGTCAGCGTCCCGTCTGCCCATGCCCTTGTTCGGCGTTGTCGTAGGACCTGGGTTAGGGCGCGTCGCACCCTCCTGAGACAATCTACGTCCTACAAGTTGGCTGCTGATCGTCTCAGGGTCCCTGCTCTGGCTTACAGGGTGGGACAGAGTGTGTGGCTGTCTACTCGGGACCTTGCCCTCCGTACGGACTCTCGTAAGTTGTCCCCGAGATTTATTGGGCCATTTCCTGTGTCAAAGGTCGTTAACCCTGTGGCTGTTGGACTCAAGCTCCCCAGGTCCATGAAGTGCCACCCGACGTTTCATGTTAGCCGGGTTAAGCCGGCCAGGGAGAGTGCGCTGGTTCCTGCCTCCCGGCCCCCTCCTCCCCCCCCCGGATGGTTGCGGGGGGCCCGGTCTATTCTGTGCGGCGGCTGTTGGCTGTGCGGCGTCGGGGTCATCAGTTCCTCGTTGACTGGGAGGGTTACGGCCCTGAGGAGAGGTCTTGGGTTCCGGCGAGTGATGTTTTGGATCCCTCCCTGATTCGGGACTTTTATGACCAGCACCCGGATGTTCCCGGCCCGTCGGGAGCCGTGCGTGGGGCGGGGGTGATGTCATGGGTGATTCTGCAGGTTGAGTGCTTTGCAGTCTTGTTTCTGGTTTTATTGTATTTTTGGTACTTCCTGTTTTATTTTGTGCATTCACTTCCTGTCTCATTACAGGCAGCTTCACGACATGAGGCTCCTCACTAATCTACCTCATGTCTTGCACCTGGGTCCTGGCTTCTCCATTTAAGCGTCTTTGCAACAGTTTCCTTTGCCAGTTTGTCTTCTTCAGTTGAGTACTGTGAACCTGCTCTCGGTAACACTTTGTGAAAGTGTATTTAGTTAGTTTTGGACTTGTTCAGTTGTGCTGTACTGCCAGGAATCCCTTCTGCTGATTAAAACTGTGTGAGCTCTGCATTTGAGTCCTCTTTGTGCTGTGATAGTTGGCTGCTCGCCCCATAATCGGAAGGTTGCCGGTTCAAGCCCCACTCAGTCTGCCACTGTGTCCTTGGGCAAGAAACTTAACCAGTGTTGGGAGTAACGCGGTACAAAAGTAATTAACTACTGTAATGCATTGCTTTTTGCTGTAATGTGGTAATGTAAGGCATTACAGGGACAGAAAATGGTAATATTTGCTCGGTACAATTGTCAGTAACGCGGTAATTACAGTGCATTTTTAAACCCAGAATCAAGATGTGGGTTTCCTAAAAATTCAAATTGCGGGAAGCCTGAAAAAAGATCCAGTATCCACATATATTACGTCATTTATGGACTCAGCTTTGCGGGCATTCTATGAGCAGACAGGACGCAGCGGTAATTGTTCAAACACTCCAGCTGCGTCCTGCGCGCGGCCGCTGTTATATTCACAATCGCTCCACCAAAACAAAGTTATTTGTTTGCAATCGTTTATATCAGCCCATATTCTCTGGTACTTCATGTACTTTTCAGCTGAGTTACTGGCACATGTTAGCATCACTAGCACATGTTAGCATCACTAGCACATGTTAGCATCACTAGCACATGTTAGCATCACTAGCACATGTTAGCATCACTAGCACATGTTAGCATCACTAGCACATGTTAGCATCACTAGCACATGTTAGCATCACTAGCACATGTTAGCATCACTAGCACATGTTAGCATCACTAGCACATGTTAGCATCACTAGCACATGTTAGCATCACTAGCACATGTTAGCATCACTAGCACATGTTAGTATATGACAGCTATTTATTGGTTACAGACATTTGCTAGACGAAAACACATTTGATGGTAAAACCAGGGACTCGAGATGCTGCCTAGTAACACTTGTCTGAACGATGACAATACAACTCAGGTCTTGCGAACAATTGCGAATGCAACTTCATGAAAATCCAACATGTGCTTGCTTGACTGAGCTACAAAAAATGTATTCTGTAACCCCGAAAGGGACAGGTTTATACAAATAAAAAATGAAGGACTATGAAGGGGGATGGGCATTAACAGGAAGAGATGTTGTAAATGGGAGGGTTAGATTTTGGGAGAGAGAGGTCTGGTTGTGTGATGTCCTAAAAACACCCCTGAACACCACAGGGGTTTTAGATGAGATAACCCACATTTCTATGGTTTAAAGAAAGCAGTGGCCTGGATTTGTGACTTTATTGTGACCTGGACCAACTCGCTTCCAAAGGATATTTTTAAATGTAAAAAGCCCAAATCTGTTGTGAAACCCACTGGAGATGATGTAAACCTTCAACAAATAACAAAAAACATACCCATAAATGATCATCTTTAAGAGCCTTTAGAGGCCAAGAGTGAAAACACCTACAACATGTCTATTTCAAATGAAAACAATGTTTCTTTTTGCCACACAGAGGCATGGGTAGGGAACAATTGCATGTCAATGGGGGAAGGGTTGAGAAGGGATCTAGGGACCAAGATGATCACCAATTGGATGCTGCTGGCTGCTCTCCAGCCAATTAGAAAGGGTTAACTGGGTTAATGCAGGTTGTTTAGGGTTCAGCAGGGATACCATCTGCTGAAGCTACCTTTACCAGGAGGCCACTGTTTCTGTCTGTCTTCAAAACTGCAGAAGAACAGAAAACGGCTCAACAGCTTTGACAAGAAAAGGAAAACTTTGAAGATTTTAAATAATGAAGACAATTTTAAACACACTGACTTTTCACAAGTGTATTAAAAATATTAAAACCAAGTTCAAGATTCACTGTCGTGTCTGAGAAATGCTGCGTATGAGTTCTTGGGACATTTTAAAAGTGTGGTTCATAATTTAAACAATAACTGAACCAATAAATTACCAGTAGTCTCTAGTAGGAATGTACCGTAATTTCCGGACTATAGGGCGCACCTTGATATAAGCAGAACCAACAAAAAAATAGGTTTTCTACACACACACACCGCACTCGAATACAAGCCGCGGCGCAGCAGCCACATGCAGGTCTCCGGCGCACAGCGCATGTACGGCCATAACATAAGATAATTAGACAGAAAGACGTTACACGGAGGTTTTTCGTTGTTGTTTTAATTCAACAAAATGAATTTTAAACACGGGTGAACGTGCCTGCAAGTTTAGAAAAGAAAACAGCACTGATAGCATTCATATTTCTGGATGGTTATAAAGTAAAAACAGAACGGACACGTTATTACCGGTAACTTGCATGCATGTTTAGAAGAAAAGAACAGCGCTGACACGGCATTAATAAGCCCTGGATGATTAGAAAATAAAAACTGCACCCAAACATGCCTGGTTAGTAAATAAAACACACTTGCCTACCAGAAGAAGTCATTCGCTCTCATCTTCCTCTTGCACACTAAAGCCATTGAAGTCCTCTTCTTCAGTGTCGGAGTTGAACAGCCTCAGAGGTGCTTCGTCACATACCTTTTCTGTGGCGATGTCAGCGTCGCTGTCCGTGTTGCTGTCATCATCCCCGGGTGAAGATGGCTTGAATGAGTTCTTCCCGCTGCCGTCTCCAGCGCCGAACCATGGATTCATTCATGCCAAGCTTACGTGCGGCTGCACTGTTTCCCTCCTTTACTGCCAGATCGACGGCCTTCAACTTAAATGCGGCAACATATGAACTCATACGTGTAGTTACCATGATGAGGGGGTATGGATTTGAAAAAAATTCTACGTCGTGCCGGCTGCTTGCACGTGCTCAATTAAAATGAGCTCTTTCTTCCATTTCCACTTTTGACGTCCACCTGTTTCACTTTCTGCTAAAGCGCCCCCTGGCAGGTGAAGGGAAATCTTCAGTAAAGCTGCACCTCATTATATGCTGCATGGTTCAAAGCGCGGGAAAAAAGTAGCGGCTTATAGTCCGGAAAATACGGTATGTCATAGTCTGGGGAAACAAAGCTCCAGTGCACCAGTTTCAGAAAATAGAAGTGAGCCGTCTCAGAGTTGAGATTCAGACGACCGGACTTGAACAGACATGAGTTATTATGAGTCCTTATTTCCTGATATTCAGACATCTTGCCTCTGACTGGTTAACAGCAATGCAACTCTACTATTCGCAATGCTGATGTTTTACCTCCACAAATAACACAAGCCTGGAGGAGTTATGCTATGTGGTGAAGTCGCTAATGCTAACGTTAGCTTCTACTAGATGCTAAACCAACAACAGCCTTCCCCATCTTGGGTCAGGATGGGTGAGTCCATGAATGTAGATCTGTCCGGCTTTTCAAATCCTAGAGAAAATAATGCAGGAGATAGGTGTAGGAGACTATTTTCATGTTCAGCCTGCATGTTCAAACTCTGAGTGACTGATTATAATCAGAAATAAGATTTAAAAAAATGTTTTTCTGAATTCCACACCTTTATTGATCAAAATAGTTAAATATTTTATATTTCCTTTTTTTTACCATGTGCAAACATTTAATGACTTTGTAACTTTGTATTGTGAAAACACTTTAGAGTCTTCTAACCTTTCTGCTTAATTCACTTAAACTCATAATAAAGTTACTCAAACCTGTTTCTCTACTTGTCTTATATCGCAAGACTCAGGTTTTAAAACAACCAACTATTTTGATACCTGTTTGCAGGCTGTATATTAATGTAAAACCAACATTTATTTAGCAACTAGAAAATGTTCAATTTCTCTCCTAAATCACATGAAACATTCTTCCAGAAAAAGCATTGAAATTCCCTTTTTGGGAGTTTGTCAGTTTTCTCCTTTCAAAAATGCTGAAGAGGGACATAGTCTTTATTTACAATCAGTGAGTTCCGGGGTTGCCAAGTCTGCACCAGCTAACGTTGCTGTGTCAGCATTTGGAATTCAACACCAGCCGGCTAAAAGCTCCAGAGTTGTGGACAGCATGATAGCCAGAAGAAGCCACGACAGCTTGCTGTTTTACTCTAATATCGGGTAAAGAAGGCTAGAGGCTAATGTTGAGCTAACAATGCTAACGGCCAATTAGAAACAAATATTTGGCTCTAGAAAATTCTCAAGCTACTTTTTCAGTTACCCACAACTTGTTTTTACAATGAGATGGCTTTAACTACTTGTGAGCTTACTGTGTATGACTCGCCTTCACTTCTTATCTAGAATCTTCTGGCACTGAGCTGTGGCTGACAACCGCCATGACACGGCAGTGCGAAAATCACTTGTGTTTGGAAAATGGACTGTAGTACCCAAATTTCACCACAGGGTGTCATTTTTACATAATGCACTTTTAAGCCAGCTCTAAAATGTTACACTAAAGTAAAAAGTGGTTCTTATAAATCACTCAAACATGCGACACCGCTGAGGTCACAACCTCAGCATTCATCCTCTCCTCCGTTTATTTCTGCTTCAGTGATGTAAACCTTCAGGCGATCAGAGGGTAAGAGAGCTTTTAAAAAAGTAGCCTCCCCTTGCTCTCATGTTTCAATCGCATCTGAATAAGAGGAGGTAAGTCAGAGCGCTCCGGCCGGCATCCATCACTCCCGTCCTGGGAGTATGGGTCAAAGTGACATCACAGCTTCCACCTCTCAGATGGAGCAGGATTCAGGGAGCCTGAGGATCAGCAAGGCTGCTGTGTGAAGGTCTGAGTCATATTTATTTGTGATTTGTACTTAGAGGTGGATAGAGTTGACTTGATAAGGGAGTCTGGATCTATATCTCCACAAATACAACCCGTCTGGCTGGAATCTGACAGCCAGAACGATGTTTTAGATGTTTCAAAGAGAAATACTTTTTGTCTCTGTTCTGTTGACAGAAGAAAAGAACACTAAGGATGGAGGGTTTTATACATTTAGGAACATAACATGTCAGTCAGTAGATGTCTGATCCAAAGTCAGATTAAAAGAACAAATCAGTTGGAGCAAGAGTGAAATCCTAAAAATCCAACTGGAACCAAAGTGCTTTTTCAACATTTACAATCCTTCTGGAACAGAGAAAAAAGGCCTCTGGCGGCTGGTGATTCAAGTCAAAGACATCAAAGGATTTCAGAGGGTAACATGATGGCACTTGTAAAGAAGGCTTGTGCTGTTAGTTTATTTTATAATCACAGATATACGTGACAGGAAGAGAAGATTTTCGGTTCAAACCAAATCTCAACCTTGTTAAGAAAACGGGTTTAAAACTAGATCCAACAATTGCACTTATGATTACTTCTCCAGATATACAACTTGACTTTTTAATTTTTGTTTTATTGAACTAGACGGCTGAGAAGACTAAAGCTACAGTCACACTGCAGGAAAAAACTCACACTTAGGTTGCGAATATACTTGCTTTTTACCTGCAGGAAGTACTGGAGTGTTCCACTAGGGGGCAGAGTAGAGACCTCGGTCTAGATGGAGTCCCGGGTTTGTAAGGTACAACTAAAACAAACACGGCGTCAATAGAAAAGATCAGTAACTGGTTAGTTTTGAGATCAGGGCAGAAATGAAGAGCAGCAGTATGAAAGAGTGCATCTCGCTTGTTTTGTCAACTCCGTCTACTGGCTACTCGTATATCGCAGCTTGTGAACATGTTGCATTAATTACGAGGAACGCGCGCTAACTGCGCCTCAAATCAAAACAAGTTTTGCAAGGCAGCCATTTTAATTATGTGAATGCGTGGCTAAAAAGCAAGAATATTCCAGGCCTTCTTCAAACCATTATGCCCATTTTTCATCTCCAGCTGGTACTTTATGACAATCTCAACATTATAAATGACATTTTTCTAATTGGATCCATGCTGATCTTGATCATAAGTGTGAATTGGGTTGAGGGAGAATGCAACGAGTGGCTATATAAAGCAGCCGCAGCGCCGCTACCTGGATATAAACCGTGTCTCAGACACCCCCATGTTGAAATGACGCTATGCATTACGAGGCTCCCAGGGGCAGATAAGAGTTGGTCTCTCTCCGAGAATAATTATGAATTTAACAATGATTACTGCCTGATGACATTTTCCCACATCTGCAAAGCTCACTGGAAGGACACAAACCGAGGACAATATTTTCCTGATATAGGGTTTATTACTCAAGTAAGGGTAAAAAAAAGTATCTGATTAGAAAGCTACTTGAGTACTGAGTATCATCCGATCTAATATTTTTTAAACGATGACATCAAACTGGCAAAAAATAAGAAGTTATGGGCAAATATTGGTATTTTAAAGACTAAAGGGGAAAAATGTAAACAAATAAACAAATAATTACAAACGGAGGACAATATTTTCCTGATATACAGGGTTTATTTAGTTGTCTGAAAATGTAACACGCTTAAAAAATAGATATGTGATAATACCGAAAACCGTGATAATTTTGTTCACCATAACAGTGAGGTTAAATTTTCACACCGTGACAACCCTAGTCACTACCCAGAGTGCATTGCGGCGCTAACAACAATGGCGACACGAGTTAAACTATTTTTACAAATGTTATAAAAATGAAGACATTAAGAAGGTTTTTTTACACCACTTTAATATAACTGATACTAACATTTATCTTTTAAGAACCACAAAGTTCTGTAACCTGGGTTCCCTTCAATTCCTTATCATGGGTCCCAAATCCAAAGTTACATGCAGCAAAAACTAACTTCATTTTTCTACTGATTATGATGCTAATTCCATCTTTCAGTTCTTTTTAAAACACAGAAAAGGTTTAATTACCTGCAACGTTTCGTTTGCGTTTCGTTTAATGAAAAAGAATGAAGAAGCATGCAACGCACCTCCACAGGCTTAGCACTCCCAGAATTATTATCACAAGGACCAAATTGGTGTCACCCTAAAATTTTCACTGGCCCCCCAACAAATTTTCCCGGGACCACCACTGTAGGTTTCCACCATGGTTTCCACAAATAAAAAAGTGGAAGCGCGCGTCTCTCCAGGACACCAACGCTCTTTGAACTTTGCTGCAAAAATAAAAACTCTACTTTTTTCACTCAATAAATTGTAAAAACTTGAAAATTCAATATTTCACGAAAACACCACTTCTTGTGAGTGTTTCTGTAACTCACTTCCGGTCTGTAAACGAGCGCCTCCTTCACCTCCAGGAGGCCATTTAACCCTGAGATGTGTCATCTGTGTCAGCTTCTGCCACAACTAAAAAACACACACAAAGAAAAAGCTGCGTGTTGCTGGTTTCATAAGGAGGGAGGAGGGAGGCTGCAGCTGCAGAGCGAACAGGAGGAGGTGCGCGGCGCGCGCCTTTTGTGTGGCGCGAGCCAGAACCGAGCAGCTCTCACAGCGACCACAATAAAGCATTTAAAGGTAGAAAACAAAGTCATGTTCCGGCGGTTGGCGTCTCACCTGATTCCAGCGCGCAGTTTCCTCAAATAAACCAGCTTTTATTTATTATTATAATGAGAGGAGAAGCGGGGAAGGCTTGGAGCTCCACTCACTCACCGGGTTCCCTCAGGAGGAGGTGGGTCGGCCCTGCTCGCTAAAGAGAGCCGGAAGTGCTTCAACATTCAAACTGTTGGAGACAAAAACAGCTCAAACACTAATTACGCAGAGTTTTGTTTTCTGCTGGTGTTTCTGTTTTAGTGTAAATTAGAAAGGTGATTAAAAACCTGGACAGCTCACGTGGAGTGCTGGGGTTTTTATTTGGGAAGAAGTAACCCTGATAACTGATCCATCTGGATGGAAATGTTTAGCTGTAGAATAATATTTAGCGTCTCTCTGGATAAAAATCAAGATGTTTCACAGTTACAATAAAATGTAAAATAATAATAATAATAATGATAAGAGAAATAAAGAATTAAATTAAAATACAAATTTAAAAAGGAGAGAAACAGAACATTTTTTTTAATTTTGTTGTACCACCACCACCACTACTACTACTACTACGTCTCACACCACTAATACTACAGTTAATACTACTAATACTACATCTATTACTACTGTTACTACACGATTTACTACTACCTTAAAACATAATGCAGCACAGCTTTACTTTTACAGCACATTTCATACACAAAAGCAATTCATTTTGCTTTCCAAAAGCATGAACATACAATATTTAAATCAACGTGACAATAAACAGCTAGTTTTAAAATCAAATTTGAAATACACAATTACATTTAGATGTAAGAATAAGAGAAAACGGCTAAGTTAAAGGGTGAGCAGTTACAGTGCAGAAGGTGCAACAGAAACAATGATTCACAGGCTGATGAATGCATGAAAGTTTCAATTTTAATACTACTGATAGCATTACATGTATCTCTACTACTGCTACTACTACCAATAATAATATTAATAATAAAAATTGTCAGTAATAATAAAAATGTACATGTAATTCAATGAAAATATATTTTTTAAAAATCTGATCATCAGGTTGAATTTTGCTAATTTCCAGTGCAAAAGCACCCTGTCACTCACGAAGATGCATGTGCTGTCATTCATGTACATAGCGCCCTCTACTGGGAAAGGTTCGCATACATGAACTCCTGCTGTCCAGCAGCCCAAACATTCGACTTAAAACCTGTGGACACAGGAAATATGAAAGCGTCAGGTTGGTATTCAAGCCCCTCAACGTTAATGCGTTTTGTGCTTATTTGAGTACTTCTCCCTCCTTTCTCTAAAGATTATATTTGGCCCCAACAAAGCTGCCATTCAGGATACATGAGTTCAGCCCTCTGGTCGTGCTGTCTCTGACCACAGCCAGCGATCCAGTCGAAAACTAAGGAGCTAATCCAGGTCCTTTCTTGTCCGTCTTTCGCTCCTTCCAAAGGGACCCCTGTTATGTCTACAACAACAGCCTATTGTTGATGATGCTGCGGAGACCAGGCGAATCTGTCCACGCAAAGTCATCAAGAACTGAGGAGCAGAAAATAGAATAAATTTCAGGAGGGATGAAGCTGGCGTGTTTGTGCGGCTGTGAGTGTAACTGATGTTGGGTTTCTGCGTTGTGACAAGACAGACAGAATCCATCTGATGCTCTGGAAATTGGAGCAAAGTCTGATGCTCAGTCATGTTGTCTTTTAAATTGAAATTCCTCTCTCTTTCTTATGTCAGCTTGCTGTGATTGGTCTAATAAAACATTATTTTTTAGAGACTTTCATTGAACTATTTATGGCTATGAAAATGAAAATCAAAACAAGAAAGTCAACGTTATTCTATTTCTACTACACAGGGTACAAATAAGACAATTTATTCTGATTAATGCACTTTAAAATGACTTATTTACTCAAAGAAAACAAGCTCTCTAACCCTGGTCCTCAAGATCCCAAATCCAGTACGTTTGACCTTTTTCCTACTCCTACACACCTGATTTGGGTCTGTGGCGATTAACAGGCTTACGTAGAGTTTTGTGACCTACTGAACAGATGATGCAACCACTGAACCAGGTGTGCTGGAGCAGCAAAACATCTAAAACATGCAGGATATTGGCTCTAGAGTGGAAACCTTTGAGGCCCTTTCCTGTGTTTGGTTTAATCCACTAGATGGCGCCATAACTGAAGTAATCTAAACGTATTCCTCTGTGGTAAAGAGGTAAAGACAAAAATTCTAACAAAAATAGACTTTCTTTAGGACTTCGACCGTGCTAAAAGAAAATTTTCTGCTAAATATTATATTCTTGATCTTTAAACAAACTGTGCTGTTTAGCTAACTCATCCCTCAGGTGATCAACCTAAAAAAAGGTCTATTGTTAGAATAAATCAAAACGGACAGTGACATTTATTTTGAAAAGTCTTAAGTAATTATTTTATTTTAGCCATAATAATATGACAACATGCTTACAGCAAGTGTAACACAATGAAACCCACTCTGTAAAAAAGAGGCTGGTTACAAAAAGTGCCATTGTTCGTGCAAAGTGAATGTACTGCAGGTAAATTCATCCCAGCAGACCCCAAAGAGCTGAGATTCTTATTTGTGAGGTTTTGGCATGACACTTTCCCCAAATCCTTCTGTCTGAAGCAGCAGGGAGTAGATAAGGCGAGCTTTAGTAGATTCTGGTGAACAGGTGCAGCAACCAGGTATTTATTAAATAGCTGGATGATTGGCTGCAGCTAATTCAACCAGTTGATGCTCCTGTGGTGAAACATACAACCAAAGAGACCGTTGACTGCTGACACCAGGCATAAATGCCATTTGATTTAGCAATTATATTTAATTCATCTATTTGTGTCGTCAGTTGCAGCATCTTCCAGCTGTTATACGGGAGAACAGGAAAGGTTTGAACTGTGTGTATGTGTGTGTGTGTGTGTGTGTGTGTTTTCAGGAGAAAGGAAATCGCATTTTATGGTGCTGCACGCTTATCAGCTGGACCATATGTTTCCTCATGCACAACAGCCTTGTAGAGGAGCCTTATGGGTAATTTAATGCAGGCTGTGAACAGATCAAGGTACCATGTCTCCCATGGGAGCACTTAGAGGCTTTTATTGATACAGGCGTCCAGCACAATACTCATGAATGCTGCCAAATTAGTAAGGAAAGGTTTGTCTCTGCTCTACTGACTTATGCGAGCTTCAGGGAAAAACACTCCAAAGCTACACCGTGGTGCTGTTCTGGTGTCTGTTATTGAATTTCTTTCTGGTCTCATCTGTCCATCTCTTCTCTCCAGACATCTTTTCTTTTGCCCTTTGACCAGGAAACCACAACAATGTCATTATTAACTCAATTTCAAACAAAATGACAAATGCTGTCGGTCTTCACTGCAGATGCAGCACTTACTGCCGGCAATGCGGACCAAGCTCTGACACCGGTCATACAGGGACCTAACAGCCCGAATCAGAGGGCCTGGTACCCCATATTCCTGGAGTACCCCCCACAGGGCCCCCCGAGGGACGCGGTCGAACGCCTTCTCCAAATTCACAAAACACATGTAGACTGGTTGGGCAAATTCCCACACACCCTCCAGGATCCCTCTAAGGGTATAGAGCTGGTCCAGTGTTCCACGGCCAGGACAAAAACCACATTGCTCCTCCTGAATCTGAGGTTCAACAATCCGACGGACCCTCCTCTCCAGAACCCCTGAATAGACCTGACCAGGAAGGCTCAGGAGTGTGATCCCCCTGCAGTTGGAACACACCCTGCGGTCCCCCTTTTTAATGTTAAATCTAAAATTTTATCTGAATCTGAATGTTAAATTTAAATCTAAATTCTGGATCTAAATCTAAATTTGAATCTAAATTTAAATTTTTGTCGGCCGTTGTCCTGGGCCTGGCCACAAATTCTAGTAGTTTGAGGGGCGTGGTTAATTTGCATAAAAAAATTTTGCTTACAGATTTTGATGGATTTGCTTAAATTATGTAAAAGGTGACCATGTTGGTATATGACCATTTTTAGGGAACTTCTGTTTTAAATGTGATGCTAAATGTAGGAAACAAAAGCTAATTACCAAAACCTGTTTGGTAATATAATATACATATAATATACACTTGGTATAAAATCAATGATTTGAGGCTAAATGAAACTGTCACTGCCGTTCTTGACATTGCAAAACATAAAAAGTTGCCAATCAATTCCAAAACGTTATTCAACAAAACAAATGAAAATAATGGAATCATTTCATCTTTCTCTTTGCCACCATCATCCCATGATTCACTGGTTTTCTGCGGCTACATGACTTGCTGGGTCGCAGCCCAAATATAATGCTGACAAGCAGCGAATCTTTCCCGTCACGCACATTAGCGTAATTAACTCCACATTCAGAAGATGAAAGAGAGTGCAGCTCTTTTGCGAGTTCTACTGAGAAACATCGAGCTCAGAACTGATGATGCAGCTTAATGCACGGAGCCTTTTACACACAAGACTACAAATTATGGGGGATCAGATGTGTAAATACTTGTAATAGGAATTATTAAAAGGTGACAATTGTGTGATTGGAAATTTTCTCCATTTTCCCAGCCTGGTTTCATACAAACCAAAGAGAATAAATGAGAGGACAGAAAGAAAAAGGCCTTTTCATTTTCCCAGCAGGTGATTTATTCATTTTATAGATGAAGGTGGAGGCTGGTTTGATGTGGTCACAGTGTGCACAAACTCTAGAAGAAAGTAGAAATGACGTGAACAATCTCCTCTGATCTTACCTGAAAGTGCCGATTGAGGACTGCGCTGCCCATCACTCATTCAACCATCCAATCACAGCGGACCAACCTGGTTTCCCTCAGAACTGGCATGCTGCTCAGTTTAATCTCTTTAAGTATTCGCTCCCACAGTCACGTCAACAAGTCTGTTCGTCAAAAAGATCAATTCTGGGTTTGTAAATTTCCTCTGAGCAGCCAGGACTCTGATGGAGAGGGAATCTGGGAATCACTAGCCACTTCGCGATAGCAGATTTAAAAATAAATAAATAAAAAAAGACAGCTTGGACGTCTGCCATGAGTCTCATGTTGGAGAATCAATAAGCATTTGTTGGTGAAGCACATTCTCCTGTTGTTGTTGTTAAACTGACAATGTTTTACCGTTAATCTCTAGAAACATCCATTGAAATGTTGAAACGGAATTAAATGATGCCCAGTTGTTCAGAAAGATTGGCGGCTTTGTTACATATAACCATAAGAATTGGGTCTAAAATACATGGAAGTGGGTCTAAGTGTCTAGGCAACGCCATGTAGAAGCCATGTTTCCTTTTACGTTCAGAAGTGAGTGTCTAAAACAAGCCATTTCAAAAGGTCACAATTTGTGACATCACAAACAGGGACATTTTGAAACCGCTTGTTTTAGGCACCTAATTCCTGAAACCGAACTGACAGAAAACAGCAGGGCATATTTTTTCACATTTGGAGAGTTTACAGAGGCAATAGAGACCCTAAAGGCAGCACTAAATGATACAAAAGGTGAGTTTTGCATAAATGTGTAACCTTTAAGATAAATGGCTTGTATTGTTCTGCTCACCAACACCTCTGTTTCATAAGGAAGATAAAAGAGTCTTATCTCTGAGCTGCTGTGGGAATCATATGTATGGTGCTTTTCATGTGACATTCTTATCACAAATGCACATCATTATTAGTGAGATTATTCATGGCTCAATCAATGGATGTCTAAATAGAGCTTACCAACAATTATATAAAAAATCTACAGTAAGCCATTGACAGACTTGTTCAAACTATTAAATAATAACATATTTACCACAACTACCACCAGGAAACTCACCCATCCTGTCACAAATAAGGAACCTGGTGCATCTTGTGTAACCGTCAACTTGAGTCATGGATTTGCTGCAGATTGCTGGTCGCTGTTTTAGGTGACACACTTTAAATTAAATGTGCAAACTGCAAATCTCCAAAGCATTTACATGCTGGTTTCAGCTGTTGCTCCCAGCGCTCTCTGCTTGGTTGCCCTGGTGTCACGCTCACTTCTTTTTGCATTGATTTAAATCATTTCAACAGTTCTACTTAAATGCTGAAACCTTGTTCTAAGGTTGTGTTTTTAAGGCTTTGTACAATCTCGTGCTTTCTCTGTAAACAGATGCACCGAGGAAAGGGAAGACAAACAAATGTGCATAGAGACAAAATAAGGAATATAAACCGAGCTGAAAAATCTTTACCCCTCTTCAATTGCTCAACAATTTATTGTTGGTGGTTACGCAGCAAATCTATATCAATATCTGCCATATTTCATTTATATAAGAGTTTTCATAAAAATTACAGATTATTTGTTTTAGTGATTTTGATGCATCGGTGAAACATAATTACTACTAATTAAACTTTTTTATTGTATATTTTACAAATATGCATATTATTATTATTTTTAAGTAAACCCACACTTTGTGGAGTAAATTTTCTTTTAGTCTGCCATTATAACATTTGTTCCATTTCACATTCCCACCAGGCATGTCCAAAGTGCCGTTCGGGGAGCATTTGCTGCTCTTAAAACACTTTTTTCCCTTGCATTTCTAGAATTATGAATATTGTCTCTATTAGATTATTGATGAGATACTTTCTACCATATTTATGTTCTAATTTTTACTAATATGCATATTTTTAACCTATTTTAAGGATCGCAATTAAAAAAAATCTCCATAAAGTAATAAACTTAAAAAGATGAATCACATTTTTGTGTGCCGCAAGGGCTGTCCCCTTGATGAATTCGTCCCTCATCATGAAAACTTTTGATATCCCTGATTTATGATGCACTTTTTTGTTTACCTTGATTAGACCTGTTCAAATAAAGCTTGGCGTGTGTTTTTGTTGCATTACGAGCAACAACCTTAACCCTCTGGAGGCAGGCGTTGCAGATTTGCAACAGTTAAAACCTACCTACCTGGTTACTCCACATACGTATTTCATGAGCATTGTTGAACTCAGAAGTACCCTGAAGGACTTAGTTGTTTTTCCTTTTGTCAAAACTTGTTTGGAGCCTGAGGGGGTTAATGCATTGTAGCAAAAAAAAAAACAAAAAAAAAAAAAAAAAAAAAACTGTCAGGCTTATGTATTTCGAAGCTGCAGGAACAGAAATCCTGCCTTTCATTCATGTTCTGGAGTAAATAGACTTTTTTTTACTTCCATCTTTCCAGAGTCTGGCCTCAGAGGGATACACTTGGCAGAGAATCGGGAGCAGACCTCTGTATATTGACTCTGGGTGTGAGACTCTGCTATTGGCTGCTATCTTACAATCTATTTTTGTGACTGACTTGATTTTGTATTGCTCTCATTTCTCACTATTTTCAGCCTAAAATGAGTTTCATCTATGCAAATATCTGAGAACTTGAAATAAAGGAAAATAGGATTTCACACAACTAAAATGCTGCAATAGTATCTAAAAAAGATCATTTTAAGGGCTTTGCTTTAAAAATGCAAAAACTGATGACATGAAATCTCTCAGATGAAATGTTAAGACCTGAATGAATCAGACAGCAGCAGGCAGGTGTGTAACACCGTGTACTCTTTTCTGACACGTGATGCTTCAGTGCAGTGCACCCTCACGCCTCTGCGCTCCCGTCTCCACATGCCCCTTTTCTAATACAATCACGTGGACGCGCACATTGCCTCGCTCTGTTTCTTTCCTCTCCAGTGTTTTTCTCAGGCCTGAAATCAGTTTATGATATTGATCAGAACGCGGTGATCCAGTAGACGAATGTGGAGGATCATTAATTGATTTTTGCATTGATCTATTCAGAGTGCAGCCTGTTCTAGCCTCCTAACGCTCTCAACGAGATCCGTGTAACTTTTGAGCTTTTCTCCCAGCCCTCACGAAGTCCCTTTCCCCTCATCATGGCCGTGGCCGCGCAGCGCGCTGCCGCCACCTCGCCAAGAGAAGACTGGTGCTGAAGCTGACGAGAATGAGGACGCGAACGATGATGGCGGAGATGGAGGAGCAGCGTTGAGATACCTCTAGCTATTTTTCTCCTCCTTTTTTATATTTATTCCATTTGTCATTTTAAAAAAATCAGAGAGATTTGTAAAAACAACAACGCCTACTTGACCCAATCGCTTTCTTCAGTTCCCTCCCGTCTCCAGAGCTGAGACCGAGATGGGGAACGAGGCGAGCATGGAGGGCGGCGGAGAGCCGGGAGCCGCCGGGATGATGGGCTCGGTTATGCCCGGTGGACCCGGATCAGGACCGGGGCCAGGACAGCACATGAAGCCAGTCAACGGTGCTGCTGCCGGGGGAGGAATGGGAGTCGGAGGCCCTGGAATGGGAATGACAAGGTAGGAGCAGCGGTGCTGGAGGTGCTTCAGTGGAGGGGCTGTAGTATTTACAGGGTGGCACGTTACGCAACGCTTAACGCGGAAATGGTTGATGGAAAGCAGCCAAACAGATGTCATCCGTGCGGGATCGTGCAGAGAGGTGTGTTCTGGTGAACTAAACGTCGTTTGTTGGAAGATCAAAGAGGAACGACGAAAAAGCGGAAACTAGAGCGCTGTCCTTGGTCCTGAAGCGCCACCAGCTGATTCTGCACGCTTCAGTTTCCTAAAATAGGTTTTAGGCTTGGCTTACAACCACCAGCGTCAATGGAGAGCCTGCGTGCACGGCGGCTGTTCTGGTCTCGGACTCAGATGATTTGATTCCGTGGTGTCATGTGCTCCTCTAATAGTATCCCCTCTTTCTGGCGTAGGTTTAGCTTTGGCGCAGAGTGTTGCTCTTTTTCCTCCGTCCATATTTTCATTATGATCACATGAAACAGAGTATTTGGCAGAACGTGACGCTGGGCTCTGTTTTTCTGATATAGAAGACGGGATGCAGCTGGATGCTTGAAGCTCATTCCCACCCTCACGTGTTTCCGCATGGGCGAGGGGCTGATAGTGAATGTGTGCATCTGTACTTGCTTGTGCGCGTGTCTGGTCGTAGTTTTCAATGCTGGTGTGGAGGTGTGGGCGTGCCCTTGATGTGTAGCATGTCTAGTATGAGGAGCACAGTCCTGACAGTAGCATCTCTGAGAAGGAGGTGATACATGAAGACAGGACGTGCTTCACCATAATGTATGCCTTAGGAACAAAATAAACACCTTAATTCACGGTGTCATACATTCTACTGCGTCACTGTACTTCCCCATACCATCTCACGTCCTATACCATCTGACCATACCATGCCATTTAGCATGCAGGGGCAGATCTGATATGGGACAAATGGGGGCAACTGCCCCCCTGCTGTAGAGTCCAGCCCTCATCCTTTCCACCCTTATAAAATACTTAAGCTTAATTTGTCTTCTGTAAATATTAATTTCTGCATTTTGTTTCCAATGCTGGATATTTTTATTTATTATTTTGTTATTTTGATATCCAATCCTATTCCTGGACTTCCACTATCCAGCATGTTTTCTCTGCTCCAACACCTGACTTTAATCAGCAGGTGATTAACAGGATTCTGCAGAGCTTCACCAGCTGCTTAACTGGTGATTCAGGCATTGAATCAGGTGTTTTGGAGCAGAGAAACAATAAAATCATGCTGAATATCAGACCTCCAAATCCAGGATTGGTTATCCCTGTCTTAGAAGAAATAAGGCTTGCTTCCATCATTGGAACGCCCAGTAATTTCACCGGACCTTTCCGGTACGTGCACATCTCTATTTTACTAGGCCACTCTGAAAGGACCACTTTCTGGGCTATTTTAGGAACCAACGGAGTACCGGAACTTGGAATGTCCCAGTAGAGTCACTGGGCGGGACTTGTAGTTAACTCATGCTGATCGGTTGTAACTGTATGAAATGACATTAGCCAACACATTCTCACTCCCAGCACGTCAAAAACAAACACTTGGTCGGCCACCCTCCACATCAGACCCCTCACGCCAAAAGTGCCCTTTTTCGTTACTTATGTGGAAAAGGGGTTTTTCCTTTTCTGACTGCAGATCCCAATGCTGCGTAAAACCGACGCGATGGGATGTCCGCTGATGCGGCACAGAACCAGCTCATTTAATCGCACCTAAACCTTAACGTTTTGCTATTTATTACCTTCCCCTCACCCTCATCCTAACCTTAACCCTCTTGCTACCTAAAACGTTACTCTCACTGTGATCAAGCGTTTGTTTCCCATGCATTCTGACTGTGAATTTTCATATTTGCCGCCCAAGGGGAACGTTAGAACATACTGTCTGGTGAGGGGGAGGTTACAAATACCCTCTAATTTTAACCTCCACCTTGGTATTTGAAACCTCCCCCTCACGTTGCCTCGGTCCAAACCCGACCAATGACGAGGCAGCTCCCTCCGTTCGGCTTTTAGAGTCACCGACACATCTCTAACGTGTTCGCTAGCTAGATGGTTAAGGTTAGGATAGGGGTGAGGGGAAGGTTAAATAACAAGAGGATAAGGTTAGGGTGAGGTACAATGAGCTTGTTTGGTGCCCTGGCTGCGGACATCCCATCGCTACATTGGGAACTGCAGTCAGAAAAGGGGAAAACCCCTTTTTGCACACACGTGACGAAAAAGGGCACTTTTGTCGTCAGGTGTCTGACGCGGAGGGTGGCTGACCAAGCGTTTGTTTTTGACGCGCTGGGAGTGAGAATGTGTTGCATTAACAGACGTCACCAAACAACTGGCATTTGTAAAATTAGAAGAGGAAGTGGTGACGCAGAATGAAAGAAGGGGGAAAAATAAAGCGGCGTTGACATTGCTTTAAAATCTACATTCTGAACTCCTAATGCTGAAATGTGTGGCGGAAATCCCTGTAAAACGACGTAATTCACAGCACTTTGTGGTCTCACAGAGCAGTGTCAAAATCTCTGCTTCTCCTGGTCATTGAACGCATCTTTTTATATCAGTTTCTCCCACATCCTTGAATAACTGATTGGGTGAATGACTGATTGTGTTGTGAAGTGCCTTGGGGGGTGTAGAACCCTAAAAAGGTGCTATACAAATGCATGCCATTTACCGCCTAGCCTATACTACTCTTGGCCCGTGCAAATGTTCTAGATCCAAATCACATTGTCCCCTAAACTCCTCCAGGCAGACAGTAAAGCTTCAAACTGACATTTCTGGAGAGGGGTTTTGCTATTGCATCACTTTTAATCATCATTTCATATTAATAGTTGAGATTTCCCATTTTAAGTGAACATTGGTTGGTTTTAACATACATTAAAGACTAACACATCTGAAGAAAAGGGATCTAAGAGGAATTCAGTGTGATACGCTGGTCTTCAGTCATGCACCACAGTCTGATGTTGTTCCACACTGATCAGCCATAACCTGCCTCATAGATCTTGGGTTTGCTTCCTTCTGATCCCAGCAGTGATCTGACAACAGAGGAGATGACGGTGGTTCGTGTGACTGGAGAGGAGCGCTGATACCAAATCAAGGGGTGTGATGCTACAGCGAATACTACAACTAAACAAAGCGATTAGCTCATGATGTTCAGGTGGACGCGTGGACCAACAGGGCGTGAAAGCTGTACGTAGGAAACATTCTAGGTTTTGATTGATCTCTCTACAGGAGAGAAGAACAGAGAAGTGCAGGTTTATCCATCGTTATATAACAGACTCAGAGTAGATGACAGCTTCAGCTGGAACAACAACAGAGCTGCTCAGGCCTTGATGCATCGCTGGTGCAGCACTTTGGTTTGGAGCATTCGCCGTCATACAGTCCTCATCTTGTTGCTTTCATGCTCTCATGTCTGCACTCCTGGTTTTCAGAACTCATGTCTTCTTTTTTAGATCCCGACTAAAACACGACGGTTCTTGCAGCATGATGCTCGTCACGGCGAGGCCATGTGAACAGAGTGTGTTTGCTCACCACCCATCCAGACTTCTCTCACACACTCCCTCCCTCTTTAGCGCCGCTCTGCCTCACTGCCTGGTTCCATCTCTTCTTCTCACTCCCCGTCTCTTCAGCACATGCGAGCATTACGTCCCACCTGTCCCTCTTTCATCCTTCATATTTTTGTTTCAGGTTGTTTTTTTTATCTACTTTTGTCATTTCCTAAACTTTTATATTTTACCCACAGCTGTGATAACTTAAAAGTGTGGTTGACTAAAAAAATAATTTCTGATTATAATCAAGCTTTAAATGCAGGCTGAACATGAAAATAGCCTCTCAGACCTTTCTCCTGCTTTAGCATCTGATAGCAAACATACATCTGCTCTCATAATCTAGGATGTAAAAGGCCTGACTGCTCCACATCCCACTATGGGTTGGACTTACACATTTAGACTCACAACAGGAAAGGCTGTTGTTGTTTTAGTGTCCAGAATCAGCAGAGAACATCTCTTTCAACAGAAGCTAACCGCTAGCATTAGCAGCTCAAGCATGCGGCTGAAGCTCCTCCAGGATTGTGGTAGTTGTGTATTTAAAACATCCATGTCCCAGAGCAAACAGAGGTAGTGGTAGGGTCACGTTGCTTTTATCCAATCTGAGGCGAGATGTCTAAAATCCTCCAGCTTGAAGCACAGCTTTGATGTTGCAGACCTGGTCCTGCTGGGCCAGGGGTTTGTGGGCTTTTCTGTGCCCTGAGTTCTGCCTGCAAGGCGTTTATTCCTACTAGAGACCACTGCATCGATTAGATGAGTAATCCACACTTTCAAAACAAACTCCTGGAAAAATTATGAAATATTTTCATTACGCGCCACAAATCCCATTAAAATGTGACTTTTGTTGTTGCTGCTGTTTTTCAAATTGTCTACTTCAGTAACAGTTATTGAAATGTTCTAATAATCTAATATTTTTAGATGATAGAAACAATAAAATAAGTTATCCTGACTAAGGTGTAACACATTCTGTTTTCAAACAAAACATGATGAATTTTGATTCCATTTTTAAAAGAAGAGTTTTATTCTGTGTTTGTGAGAACAAATACATCCTATTTTCCTCCTCCGATGAAAATCATCCTCATCCCTTCCTCTCTGCCCTCTTGACTTTGCATTGAGTGAGATACAACCACCCTGTGATGTAAGGTTTGTGGTGATAGATAAAAGGAAAGAGAGAGTGATGGATGAGAAGACAGAGCTGAAGGAGGTGAAAGGGGAGACGGAGGGAACAGAAGCTGGTGAAGGCAGACCAAGTACAACAGGATATAAACCCTGCAGGAACACAAGAGGCAGAAGGGAACTGAGGGCATGCATCAAAAGGTGAATTAATCTGTTTTATTTTCTAGTCGGAGATCAGATGGAGCCAGCGATCTAAAAATACATTAACAGGAGGCAACGTGATCTTATTTGAAGCCAGTTTAAATATAACTTAGTGTAAATCGACCCAATCCTGCTTAGAAAAGACAAACTGCTTTTATTTTTACAAGAGATGCAAACTTAGCTTTATTCTGTACTTTATATAAACTACTGGGTGCACTCCCTATGGCTCAAGTTAGACCGCGTTAAAATCAGGCGGTATTCTTTATTTAGCAGGGAACAAATGTGTTCAAGTGCCGTACGACCCTTCTTGTTCATAAGAATTCTCCATGATGGAGAAGGGTTTCAGATGGATGGCCGGTGGAAACAAGGCATGCTGTTTTTCTATTCTAGGAATATTAATCTCCAAAATGAAGCCATGTCTTCTGACCACGTCAGGTGAAATAAGCAGCCAACAAGGCAGGCCAAGAAAACAGAAGAAAAAGAAACGTTAGTTATTAGAAGCAAATGACTGAATCCAAGAGAATGCTAGTTTCATCCCTATATCACTTCAGAGGAATTAACAATGAGCTAAATACAATAAAGAGGTCCAATAATTAAATATTATGTATTATTAATGTGTATTTATGTCACAAACATGCTGATTTAGGTGTAAGAACATAATCCTGCCTGGGCAGAAATGTGTAAACTTGCTAAAAGTGTCATCGTCAGTAGAAAAACAAGAGAAACAAAAAAAGTGGACAATTCTCAACTGCAGCTTTAAGATAGGTGGAAGGGGAGGATCGAGTCTGTGAAGCAGTCCTAAGGGGCCAAAGTTGGGCCATGAATGTCCCCCTTTTCCATTACACCACCAGCAGGAATCTCAAACTGTATCTCCAGTTAATAAAACAAAGGTTTAAAAATGAAAAAGTAATAAGTAAACACAAAAGAGGAGAGCTGGTCAGATGGACATAAAGAGCTAATTTTTGCAGTAAACGTGAGAAAAAGAGTCAGATCAGATCTGCAGAACATACGTAGCACATGGCTCCTCTTTGCTCTCGCGTCATGTGTTACTAACCGACTCCTCTCCCATATCTGGTTGTCATTTATTGGCTGTGATATGTATGCATGCATGCGTGTGTGTGCGTGTGTGTGTGTGTGTGTGTGTGTGTGTGTGTGTGTGTGTGTGTGTGTGTGTGTGTGTGTGTGTGTGTGTGAGATGCATGATCTCTCCTCTGTTTCATGCACAAGATCAGTAACTGAAAAGCTGCTCGATGACTCACTTTTCAAGTCCAGCATGAGTAAAACTAGTGTAAGAAAAGTGTGTGTGTGTGGAGTGAGTAAGTGTTTTTCTTCTATTTTTGTTCTATTATCTTTCTATTTTTATTTTTGACATAAACCACTCTTGAGACCAATTTTCACTTTGCAGACTAGGGTGTGTGTGCATGCGTGTGTGAGCACAAGTGTATTCTCCTGTTAACAGTTTCGTCTCATCTTCTTCAAAACGATTACTGTCGCATTCACAGCAAACCTACAGTCTTTTTATTGATGCATTTTCTGACATTTCTGCTGAGAATGACTGCATTTTTTTCACACATCAGCAAAGGAACACATGCTTCGACAGTCCAGTTTCTGAGTAGCTGATTGCACGCTGACCTTTCTGGTTAAATTAGAATTTTCATGGCGTTCAGCTAAATAGGTGCAGCTATCACAGGCGCAGCTCTGCGGGTAAATGCTTGGTTGAATTTTTTGCTTCATTTGCACACGAGGAGCATAAAACCTTGTCAAGACAAAATTCTGCAAAGATCGAGACAATTCTTGAATCTGTCATTTAATTGAGATGACTACGGTGCAGATGTGCTTCCACTGGTCTTTACAAGAACCCTGAAAATGATGTCCAATAGTCCTTCCTGTTACGACCCCTCATAAGATACATGTCAGTGTTTTTTGGCATTTATTTGTTTGTTTTATGTTGTACTCCACTGAACATTGCTCTATTTCATTTTTTTTATTGCACATGTTCAAACGAATCATACTCAAACCCAGTAAAGCCACTGACCACCAACTCTCCTGCTGGAAGGTCAAAACTCGGTTAGCAGCATTGTGTTGGCCGAGTTAGCGTTTCTTTGACCGTGCAAAAACCAGACAGAGTAGGGTCTCTGTTTTTACACGCAGCACTATCAGGAGTCCACATTGCCTCCAAATACTAAATAAACGTGTTTGGGTTTCTGCACCTGGAGATAAGATGGCAATAAGCACAAAGTCACAGCCCAAAACAGTATTCAGCAAATAGATGCTGTCGCTCGAGCTTATAAGTGAAACACGAGAGTGAAGCAAGCAGATATGATGTGGATATAAAAGCTGGAAGAAGAGTAAATAGGCGAAGTCGCAGTTGGGGTGAATTTATGGATAAAAAATGTGTTTTATTTAATTTAAACAAAACAAGACACAAGCAGAAAATGCTGTCTCTCACACAGACTGAATATTAAAATAAACCTTCACATTTCTTCAGTGAAAAGTGAGGCAAGCTTCTTTTTCTTTCTTTAGAGGACATTAATGTGTTTTTTAAGGACCTGTACCGTACTATTTACACCTTCCAGAGCAAAAATAGGCACATATATGTTCAAATAGTAACACTGGCACTACTGAGATGTCATATTTTATTCAAAGTTATTTTATTTTAGTGAGCCATTACTACACCAGGAAATAAGACTCGTAGAATGACTGAAACCCCGCCTCCTCCCAAGTGAATGCCACAATAGTACACAGCTGCAGACCCGGAAACTGCTGATTTATGCCGCCATGCCCCACTCAGCTGAGTGCTGAGGATTTGTCTCCGACGCTCACCCACAAAAATCAGCTAGCAGCTAGTGGCTAGCATTTTGGTTGTACTCACCACCCTGGCCCATCCATCAGGTAAAGTAATCCATCAGAAAACCTACCCTGGTACTGGTGGTGGTTTAACAAGCAGCATGTGAACCCATGGTCACATTCTGGCTCAGTTTGAGAACTCCTGAAGATCCAACCATTTCTGCAGATTGAACTCTTCTTTGGGAAGACTGGAAAGACAACAATCGATTTTTGGGTTCGAGGCATTGTTAAAGGGCAGGCGAGATAAGAAAGAAACCACTTGGAGATTAAACTCCATGCTAGCTACACAGAGAGACCGAGTGTTAGTGTTTACAGTCCAGGGGAGGAGCGGGCCATTGTGATGTAGCAACAACCCAATCCACCAGCTATGTGCATTAACTTAGGAAAAGCCTTCAGAGGTGAGGGAAAGAAGCAGCTGAGACAGGAAAATGGATGTGTGGAGCCCAAAACGGCTTTTTTTTTTAATGATAACAATCAAACATGGTCAAAAGCTCCAAAAAGTGAATTTTTCGTTATACAAGACCTTTGAATTTCCTTGGAGTTGAGAACTATGAGCAAAGTGTAAAAGTAAATGTTTTTATTTGGATCGTGGCACTGGTGAACAACGTTTATTCCAGTGACAGGATCCCAGTTTAGAGTCTAGTTTTATACATTTTTCAAGGCTGTTCAGCAAAAAAAACCAAGTTCAGCTCATAGTTTCAGTGAAGCAGAAAAGGGTAAATTCTATATAAACATGCAGATATCTGCTCTAATTCCCTTTTACAGGGGAAAGGGGGAATTCTAACCCAGAATAAACATCCAGTTTTTTCATTTTAACAAACTGATCACCTCCGAGTCGAGCTGTGAGCAGTCATGTCTGCGGGATTAATGGCTGCACTGCCCAGCTCTGACAGGAGGAGATTAATAAACCAGCTCTGGTCAGTTGAACTTCCCCGACACTGAGACAGGGACTCAGACGGGGACTGAGAAGGGGACTGACATGCAACAACCTGCGCTGATGTTTACTACAGGAGCTCAGTCTCTCCATGGCTAGCACGTTTGTCCACTGAGGCGTGTTTTCTGTCTAAAAAACCTCAAGCAAGACACATTTTGTTCTAAAAACATAAGAAAGCAGCAATTTTGTCTCGTGAGCTGAAGAAAAAACACACCCACAGTTTAGCAGGATGTCACGACAAGATCAGCCCTTCTTTAAAAATGGGACACGTCTGTTGTGCAGATGAACCGACGTTGAGCTTCCTAAACCGAGACCTCCTTCATCCAAGTTTCATCTAAATAAAAACCATTAAAAGCCCAAACGTGAACCTTACAAACATTGTTTGTAATTGATTCAGTATTGTTGTAAAACTGCAAAAAAGGAACCATAAATTCTGTTTTATATCATAAAAATAAAAGCACCTTAAAAAAACACCAACTGTCAATCCTAATCACACAAAAGCATAAGGGTTTACAAAAAGAAAAATATAAATAATAATCTGTGCAGAAAATAATTTAAATACAAACTTTTTATATCTTTAATAATTGGAAATGACTGTGATATTAAAAAATTGATTTGCTTTTAAACACTAATTCAGACCCACAATACGGATTTTATTCCAAATGTTTAACTGCGGCGCATTAATGATGGAAAATCAATGTATCATGAAATGACATGTTCATTACGTTTTGTTTGTTTCCTGTTTTACTTTGAAAGAATTCTCATCTTTTGTTTACTTCCTTAATGTTTTTTCCTGATTGATTAGTTGTTATTGGATTGCGCTCGTTGGTCTCTAAGCATTTAAAGCTCCAGCCTTGTTTTGGATCCGCTGTATTTGTCCGCTTCACCTTCTGATCTTTACAACCTGGTGTTTATCGTCTTGCTGTTTTTCCCAGTTTAAAGATTAAGTTGGATTCCTTTAGACCAGTAAACGATTATTTAAGGATCTTGGTGTTAGAATGACCAGTAATTAGAGTTTTCCCACCCAACCTTTGACTCGTAGGCACCATAGAGGACTGACACCTGAACAACTTGACTGGAGCCAAACCGATTCTTTACTACCCTGAATTTCTTGTAAAGATGTTCTTAAACAGGAGTTTGTTTAAAGTCACCCCCGTGGTAAGAATCTCTGTCTTTGAATCCTTGGACTGCCTGTATTATTTTTTATCTGCAGTGCAGGCTTATCGCAGAAAAACAATGCAGTTTGGTGTACAGGAGACAGATTATTAATCATTTTTGAAAATTTAAACTGTTTCACAGTCGATAAAGAACATGTTTATGAAGTTCTTTGCATGACATCTCTCTCATGTAAAGTGATTTCAGCAGTTTAATTCATGACAGTTTCAGTACCTTCCAGAATGAGTCGTTTCAGGGCTTCTATAAGTAAACAGAAATTTTTTAAGTATAAAGTAGAGGTAAACAGAAATTTGTTAAAAGTTTATAAACTTGGACATACTTGATTATTTTTGAGAAACACTGAAGATATGACGTTGATCTTAGTAAAACTATTTCTGTAGTTCTGACTTCAAAGAAAATAGAATATACAGACAAAATCTGTATAAAGGCACATGGCTGAGGGGCTTGTACAATGAGAGATATTTAATGTCAGTTTTAAAGTGATTAAGCAATTTTAGTCACCGGGTTAAAACAGATCAATGTTTAAGGAAATTCTTTACAACTCACAGAAGATTATTTATTTATTTTCCCCTTAAATTTAGTTTGAATTATTATCGTGGGATTGATTAAGCACTGGCTTCTTCCAACTCCTTTTCGGCAAAGACTTTTTCCCCTTTATCTGTATATTTTAGTTTTAACTATGTAAATTGTTTTTAAAATTTGTTGTCTTATGCTCAAATACATGTTTCAATCAATCAATCAATCAATCAATCAATCAATCAATCAATCCATCAATCAATCAATCAATCAATCAATCAATCAACTGCTGCAGCATAAATAATACGATTAGGTAGTAAGACGCTTTATAAGGTTTCTCCACTAACATTAACTTTTTACCAATTAGTAGTCAATTTTTTCATGCATTGAAAATTCAGAATTTATGTAATATAGTCCTTATTTCCCTTTAGCGTATGCAGTGGAGGTCCTAGAGGGGGCCAGGCTGGGGCCCGCTGCTCTGTTAGAGAGGCAGGCTTGTTATAAAACACTACAAACATGCTTTAGGCATTTTAAAGTATTTTAGTGAGTAATTACAACATTATAATAACAGCAATGCTGTCAGAACAATTTTTCAATTAGTTTCAAAATATAAGTATTTGGAGGGGAAATGTGTCATCAGTTTTCGATTTCAGATAAATGCATTCACATTCTTGGGTTCCACATCCTGCATCAGGCTAATTTATCACAAAACAACACCTCAGAAGGAAGGGGGGGGGGGGTGGGGGGTCAAAGCTCACTGTTAGGCCCACCCTGGACACTCGCTAGAACCGCCCCTGTGCAGATGATGTGAGATGACTGTTTATTCAGACATCCCTGCATGAAACAGAAACTTTTCTCCCCTACCAAATTACAGTTGTGAAGTGAAGTGAGCAGTCGTTTTTTGGAACCCCGCAGCACCACTTCCCTTTCGCCATGACACCTCAGTGTTGGTGAATGCTTCCTTTAGCAGTCTGCCAGCTTGTTCCTGATTCTGTATGACAGTTCTGCGTGACTCTTAATGAGCAGAATAAAAGGAGCAGGACTCCTGCTGCAGGAGGAGGTTCGGTGAGGGAGGTAAATCCAGCAGAACATATTGTGGCTCAGCAGTTCTGTTGTGTTGTTGCTCTGCCAAGGACACGCTACATATCCTCGCCGTCACACAGCACCCTCATAACTGTAGCCTCAACCTTTTATTGATCGTATTGAGAAGTGACACAGACTTCTGTTTGCGTGTCGATTTTTATGACCCTCAGGCAACTTCAATTAAAACTCTTGTTTTCAGGCAGTCGCATAAATCTAAACCAGGTAAATGCTGATGGCCACTGAAATTCTTGCTAGAGTGAAACATTTTGGCAAATAAGTCATAAAATAAAACACATCAATCTCAAATTTTATGGGGTCTTTTCTAGTCTAACGTGAGCTTTTGTCTTCTTATTTAGTAATTAATCAGTAAGTAAGTGATAAAAAAAGTTATACTTTTTAATTCAACAAAGGCCTTATATGTAAAATTAGTTAAAGGGGAGATAAACTCACATTTTGCATGCTTTTGTGCTGCCGTGTGGGTCTCTGTTGCCATTATTTACACTCTGAAATGTGAAAAATAAAAATAAATAACATCCATGCATTTTGCGTCAGTGTTTTATTTTAGGAAATGTTTGCATTAAATGAACCATTTTAAAAAGTCCCTGTTTGTGATGTCACAAATTGGAAATTTGGCATTGAACCACCTCTCACCACTCCAGGCTGGAGGAGCAGCTGCTCTACCCTCCAAAATATAGGAGCTTCTCACCTCATAGCAGCCAATCAGGGGTGGGTGGGTGTGACCAGCCCCAGCTTATATTCTTAAAGGGACAGAGTCCTGAAACGGCTCATTCTGGAAGGTACTTAACCTGTTAAGAATAAAACTTTTGAAATTGCTTCATGTGGGAGGGATTTAGTCCACAGAACATGTTTTTATAAACCACAGAACTATTATAACTTAAGTACTTACACTGTACCCCCTGTTGGACAGATAATTGATTCTTTTCGTAATATCTCCTATCACCTATATGCAGATGACATTCAGCTGTACTGCTCCTTTAAGGATTCTGAGTTATTTAAACTGTCTGAATTACTAGAGTGTCTATCAGCTACCACCAGCTGGCTAGAAGATAACTTCCTTCAGTTAAATTCTGAAAAGACTGAATGTCTGATCATTGCCCCTGAGAGCATGGTTCCCCTGAATGGTTAACAACTTGGTCAACTTGGCCATCAAGACAAACTTGAGGAATTTGGGTGTTGTTTTTGACCAATCAATGTCTCTTGAAGGCCGCTCAAAATGTTGGCCCAAAACAGTTTTTATCACTTAAGAAATATCTCCAAACTGCAAAGGTTTGTCACGATCTGGAGAGAGAGCTGAGCGCGTGTCCAGCGCAGCCACAGAGACTGGTGTTTTGGTCAACCCAAATGCGGGAGCCCGGGGAGAAAGTCCGTGAGCTGAGGAGAGAGTCCAACTTATTCGCTAAGGAGCAAGGCTGATTGAGGACCTCGAGGAGAGACGTCGCCGGTGTTGGGGGGAACCACAGTAGGCACAAAGACCCTGGAGCCAGCGTCTCTCTCGTTCTGAACGGGGCAGGCCTCCAAGGACCATAGGTTCTGTGGCTTGTTGTTCCTCCGGTGGAGTTTGTGGAGTTTGGCGGGTAGCAGCGCTGGGAGCTGTGGCGGTGCGAGGACGAACCATCACCCATTGGTCTATCTGGAGGGCCAGGTCGACGGTATCATCCAGTGTCTTCGGTGTCTCATGGCCCACCATCTCGTCTCGCACATAACCAGCAAGACCTTCCAAAAAGATAGAATGGAGGGCGGCATCACCCCATGTCAAACCTGCCACCAGTGTGCGGAACTCAGATACATATTGGCAGACTGAGCAGTTCTTTTGGCGTAGCTGGAGGAGTCGTGCATCAGCACCAGTCTCGCTGCTGGGAGGACAAAAAGTCATTTTCAGTTCTTTTACAAAAAGAGTGTAGTCCGAACAGGCAGGGGAGTCCGCATTGTAGAGGGAGGCCGCCCATTCTTGGGCCTGCCCAGTCAATAAAGAGATGAGGAAGGCCACTCGGAATTGGTGGGTGGAGTAACGTGTGGGTTGACAGGCAAAGGTCATGTCCAAGGTGGTGAGGAGACCGTCGGGGCGGCCATGAACGCTGTCCCACTTGTCCGGTGCAGCAATCCGGGACATTGCCCCCACGTCCGTGACATGACGCTGCATCGTGGTGAGCATCATGGAGACCTGCACCACCATCTTCAGCAGAGAATCGAGGCGGGTCTGTTGGCGCTCCACCACAGATCGTAAGTGGGCAACTACAGCTCTCAGCTGTGTAACTTCCCCTGGGTCGGCCATCAGAGGCTCAGTCATTCTGTCACGATCTGGAGAGAGAGCTGAGCGCGCATCCAGCGGAGTGGTGTTTTGGTCAACCCAAATGCGGGAGCCAGGGAGAAAGTCCATGAGCTGAGGAGAGAGTCCAACTGATTTGCTAAGGAGCAAGGCTGATTGAGGAGCTCGAGGAGAGACGTCGAGGCGTCAATGACTGAGCATCTGATAGGTGAGTGGGATATGATTAAGTAGGCTGATGAGATGATGAGATGAATGGTAACAGGTGTGAGTGATATGAGGGAGGAGGCGCTGCAACCTGACAAGGTTAGTGTCAAAACATGAACTTGAAATGGTTATCCATGCCTTTATCTCCTCCCGTCTAGATTACTGTAACACACTCTTCACATGTTTTAACAAAAAAGCCCTTGAACACCTTCAGTTGGTCCAGAACTCTGCAGCGAGGCTCCTAACTGGAGCAAACAGAAGAGCACACATCACTCCTATTCTGACGTCTCTGCACTGGTTACCCGTTAACTTTAGAGTTCATTTTAGAATCCTGACCACAACTTTCAAAGCTCCTCCCTATATTACTGAACCATTAAAGCCTTATGCTCCAACCCAAGCCCTCAGGTCCACCCACCAGAACCTTCTAGAAGTTCCAAAGACCAGACACTAAAGTCAAGGTGATCGCTCCTTCCCGACTGTTGCACCCGACTTTGGAATGATCTTCCTTTATCCTTACGTAGCATTAACAGTCTGGACACTTTTAAAAAACAGCTAAAGACCCCTTTATTTAAAGCTACTTTAACCTAAACCTTTTATTTTCTTACTTTTAACTGAAACTTGTAGTCATCTTTCATCTGTTTATGAAAATTTATAATTTGATAATTTTATGACTTTTTTTCCCTGATGTTAATCTATTTCTATTTTGAGATCATTATGATTTTATGTGTGAAGCACTTTGTGATTCTATCTCTGTGATAAGTGCTATGTAAATAAAACGTACTAATTTATTATTGTAGCTCATCATTGCCCGTGTGTGAATGAGTAGATTAGTGATTGTGTTGTGAAGTGCCTTGGGGGGTTGTAGAACCCTAATAAGACGCTATACAAATACAGGTCATTTGACATTTATCACATTATTAGGTCCAATCACTTTTAGATGCACTTTGTGTTTTTAACACGAAAGACAAATTACAAAAGTCTGGTGTGAAAAATTCTTAAAAAGTCAGATGTATTAGAAAAAAAGGCGACTGCTACTTCAAAAATCTTGCAAAGCTGCATAAGCTCTTCCATTTGCAAAAGTGGATGGGTACGGAGCGAAAAGAAGAGAAAATGAAACTGCACATTTTTAGAGTGAGGCAGGAGTGTTTGAAGGATTGAACCATGGGTGTAATTTTTGTTTCTGCACAAGTGCAATCATCATAATAGTGTAGGTGGGAAATTAAACCTAATCAAACCATTGATCAAACTTGGGAATGTACATTCAAGCAAGGTAAAGGTTTCTTCCACCGCTGCTTGTCCACATAGTAATAGTAACTTTATGAAAGGAATCCAGTTAGAGAAGACTGCTGCAAATACATGCAGCCCTTTCCAGAAAAAAGAAACAATATTTAAAGGCGGGAGACACATTTGCAGTGGTCTCTAGTAGGAATGCCTTGGAGGTCGTACTCGGGGGACAAAAAACACTGGTGCACCATTTCCAGGAACTAGAAGTGAGCCACATCACAGCTGAGCTTCAGATAGCAGGTTTTGGCATCTTATTTCATGATCCTCCTTGTTATGTTCTGTGTTTCTTTTCTAGCTCCAATGTTTTCCTGTTCTTATCTTATCTTATACACAGAGTAGCAAAGTTTCTGTTTTTACCTTATTTGCTGGTATTTGTAGCCTGGCAAGCCAGACTATACATGTGAAACTTTGCAAAGCAAGAATTTGGTCTAGTTCACTAGGCTGTGGTATTTGAATATCTCCTCTTGGATTGGATAACAACAACGCAACTGTACCACTGACTTGCAACGTTGATGTTTTATCTCAACAAATAACAAAAGCCTGGAGAAGTTCTGCTGTGTGGTGGAGTTGCTAATGCTAAAAGTTAGCTTACACTAGCCAAGACATTCTCTGCTGTTTCCTGGGTGCTAAACCAACAACAGCCTTCCCCGTCGTGAGTCCAGTGTGACTGTCAGGCTTTACTAATCCTAAAAATTCACCATCTATGTTCTATCAGAAGCTAATGCAGGAGATAGGTGTAGGAGACTAATTTCATGTTCAGCCTGCGTGAAAAGTTCAGAGTGACCCATTATAATTGGAAATAATCATTAAAAAATGTTTGATAAAAAACACCTAAATGTAGTAGCTAACCACTATACCTGCTCTAGTGTTAATGCAGCCTCTTTCCTTTCCTTTGTTTTGTTTTATTTTTTGCCTCCACGTTTTTGTGCAAGTTCACACAGATAAAAAACACATCATGTGCACCCATGCATGTGCAAATTAGCACACATCTTTCATTGCATGCAACATTTCAGACGCTTTTATGCCCTCGCTGAATGATTAACTCAGTGACGCTCTAAATATACTGACTAAGACCAAGAAATATACTCTAAGAAATTAACTGTTGAAATTACTTAAACAAGTCATGTCAACTGGTTGCACTAAACCTAGCTGCTTTAATGTAGAGTCATTTATGTTGTTAGAGGTTGTTATGTCAAAACTATGAGTGAATATAAGTAAATTCAACATTTCATATTTACAGTGTATGATCCTTGAATGACCTGTTTGTTGGTTTGCTCCAAGTATCTGCTGCAGTGTACAGGTTATATATTACGTCTTCATTAGTAAGTGTAACGACGTTCATTTGCTCAAGGTTGTGGATGTTAGTTTAATTGGCTGTGTGAATCACGGTCTGTCACTTATTAGTACCAGAAGCTAATGCAGTTAGTGTCTGATATGCTTGGTTATCGTGTTATTCTAAATTTTAGGTGTACTCTGGTGAAATTTGCTCTTTTAACAAACAACGGATGGATCTCGTTATTGCTCATTTAAATAAAAACCATTAAAAAACTTCATTTCTATTAGGATTTAAGAGAAAGACTGAAGATACCAAATTCTATTAACAGCTTCTTTTTCCTTATTTACAGCAATTTTATGTCAATAAAGAGAAATTGTTGCTTGTGAGGTGCTCTCCATTTAGAACCTTCTGTCCCATTTATTGCCCATTTGGAGCCTGAAAAGCACAAATTAATCCTTTTATTAGGCACGCAGCATGAAATAGCCTGCTGCTGGGGCTGCTGCTGCTGGTGGACCAAATAGACTGCTGGTTGTGGAAATAACATTTGAAAGTGTGTGTGAATGTGTGTAAGAGTCCAACGTTGTCATAGAAACATCGAACTCGCCGAGCACCGAAACTTCTAACCTCATTACCGACTTCATGGTTCGTTTGAAATAAAATTCTGTTAATGATTTTTAGATAATTAGCTGAAGATTTTCTGGAAAATCAAATGAGTGTCAGAGGGAAGGTGGATTACAGATCACAAGTGTGCAAAATAGCAGCTCATGTTCGATTTCCAAGTTTATAAATACAAATGACATCCTAAAGTGATGATTGCCAGTGAATTTGAGATGAAAATGTCACAGTTATTCAACGTTTTCTCAATTTTTCTGAGGAAGGTAGCTTATTTTCTTAATTGCTATTTTGTCCCATCTGTTTTTAAAATATGTCTCTGATTTTAGAGAATACTCAGGAGTGTTTTAGTTTCTGTCTGATTTTCACCCGTGACCACGTTCCAACATGCACTGGAGGGATTTTTCCTCTCATATAAGTTAGTTTGTCTGTTGGAATAATGCTAGTTGTGACTGTCTCACTTACCCAGAGCACAGTGCTGCTGGGCGCGTGTCGATCTGCTCATGGGCCTGTTGGTTGTTTTAGTGATTATAAAGTAAAAGCTAAATAAGCAGCTCTGTAAACAAAGGTCATAACAAACCAAAAGAAATTTAATGGACTTGGTAATGTGTATCGTGCTTTATTATTTGCACATATATGTTTTATGTGGACTTATTGAGCTTTTATGTATTTATTTGTCATGTTTTATATGTAATAACACACAGCTAATCAAATTAGACTGAAATACACTCCAAAAAATAATTACAAAATAGATATTCCACAATAACACTCATGTTTCTGGTCCACGATAGTGTATTTACTAATGTGTTTATATATTTTAGAGACTTTATACGTAACACGGGCAAATTTGTCCTTCATTCTCCTCCACCTCTTCATGCGGTCGCCACCTCTAAACTCGTCATTTCCGTTCACGTTTGCTCCGTAGTTTGTACTCCTTCAGCCACGGGTGAATAAACGTTCATATTTTCAGACTCTTTCCTTGATATGTTCTTCAATCTTTTTTAGGTCTGCTGATAAATATCTTTTTTACTTTTTGACTAGCCTGTTGACAAAAAAGCAGCATCCCAACCAATCACAAGCTTGCGGTTTCCGTATTTTTTGATGGATAGTTAAAAATAGGGGCGTGTCTCTGTCACCCTCTGCGAGCCAGCCGGAGGGCTCTTGCGTCGATGCATAATGTCGTTGCATGTCTCTGTCCCACCACAGATGGAGAAGTATAAATTAGGCTTAAATCAAATCTGCTAAAGGGGTAAGCATAGTTTATTTGCTGGGCTTCTCACTCCTTCACACTGGAGGCATCAGCAGCACGGAACGGCAGCGGAACAGTTTACTCGCATGCTTCAATGGCGTGCCAGTCCATATCTGGAGCGTCTCAGCCGTGGAGCAGCTTCTCCCCAACCTTGCTAGATCACAAAATCTCTCGAGACTTCAAAAGTCACGGTTTGTTTATGCCACCCGCCATTAAACCAAAAAGAAGAAGAAGGTGGAAATCCCCTTTGATATCACCTGCTGATGTTGTTTGTCTCCACTGCCAGGATTGAAGCCATGAAAAAAAAAACACCGTTGCATTTCTCAAAAGATGCTGGGTGTAAATAAGCTGTTAGGTCATATGTATTGATGTAATCTACAAAGATATGTAATTGCATTGCTGCAATAACATTTTATTTTGAAAGTTACCGAACTGAAAGAGAGTGTGATTTCTGTGTCACGGACAGTTTGGATTAACTCTGTAGACTACAATGGATTCTCTTTGAAGCAGCGACATTCCGCTACCGTTCCGCACCGCTGATGCCACCAGTGTGAAGTAGGCTTTAGATTTATTTGCTAGGAACAATTACTTTCTTGAAAATCAGTTTTTGCAGTGTATATAGATGTAGCGTGATTAATGATTGACATTATCACTACATATTAATTATGACCAATAAGATGTGATGATTCCATATAAATATGAAATATCAATCTGATTGATCTTTGGATGTTTAATCAGAAGATTCTCTGGTTCTTTGCTTCTTTAGGGACCATAAACACACTTCGTATTAATTCAGACAGAATCAGTATATAGTTTTAAAATGAATTTAATAATTTTTCCTAAACTAATAATTATACATGAAAAGATATGAAGATATGTGATGTAAGTATGTAAATTTTATTTATATAGCACTTATCACAGACATAGAATCACAAAGTGCTTCATATAGATCAAAACAAAATAAAACAACATAACATAGTAAAATCAAAATGCTCTCAAAACAGAATTAGATTAACATCAGAAAGAATAAAGTCATAAAATTATAAATTGTCATTAAAGATGAAAGATTGCAAATTTGAGTTAAAAATAAGAAAATAAAAGATCCTTATCTTTTATTAGGATTAGGTAAAAGCAGCTTTAAATAGAAGGGTCTTTAGCTGTTTTTTAAAAGTGTCCAGACTGTAAATGCTACGTAGGAATAAAGGAAGATCATTCCAGAGTCGGGGTGCAACAGCCTGGAAGGAGCGATCACTTCGACTTTTAGATCTGGTCTTTGGAACTTCTAGAAGGTTCTGGTGGGTGGACCTGAGGGCTCGGGTTGGGGCATAAGGCTTTAATAGTTCGGTAATATAGGGAGGAGCTTGACCATGTAGAGCAGTGGTTCCCAAACTTATTTAGCCGCGCACCCCCTTCTATGTCCCGACCATGTCGACGCACCCCCCCCCCCCCCCCCCGCCCCCACATCGGGGCATGGCTATATATATATATATATATATACACATATATATATATATATATATATATATATATATATATATATATATATATATATATATATATATATCAGATGTCAAGCTAAACAGAGAGGGTTAAAAAAAATCCCCATCACTTTCATTTTTTAAATAGTAATTAATAAACATTCGATACCATTACAATTTCCTTTGATTTCATTTTGAATAAATATTTAGAGTGCCCAGGTAGCACATAAACAATGCAATTTAACGGTTTTCTTAAAGTAGGAACGTTTAACCTGTGCGGCCAGAGCGCTCTCCTTCCTTCTGCTCTGCGTAAACCTGAACTGATCACCTACTTGTGCGTAATCAAATGTCAATAGGGGACAAGATGTAGCCATGAGGTTCACTTTTACCTCAGACCGACTTATTGCTGTTTTATGGTGTGGCTGAATCTGTGATCCGCTGCCACGCTGACTGGAATAAGTGCTGCAGTAACGTGAGTTGTGGTCAGGTTCATGAGGAGTCACTGGCTGGAGCGGACCCGACTCATCCCAGAAGCTAATATCTTAATTTGACCTTGAATGAAAAATAACCTCTTAAAAGTTTTTATCACGGTGGAGGCAGCATTCATTTCTGCCTTCAGTCTGACGGCTGCCGGAGTTAAAGCAGCGTGTGCGCTTATTGAATCTGTGTGCGTGTGTGTGTGTGCGCGCGCACGCGCTCGCGGCACAGCCGCGCAAGTCACCGCGTCTCGCGCTATTTAAACCAATGTTGTAAAATGACTTCTGCCCAGCCCAGATGTGCTCACTTGTGCACCTGTGAGCCGTGGTTCAGCCGGAACGTGTCTGACCTCTGACAGACGCACTCTGAACTTCAGATCTTCAGCGTGCTGTTAATAGCCTGAATGGGAATCATTTCTTGTTATTTTGTTACATCCACAATGTTCTGTGTGTGAGGTTTACAACGTCAGAACACCTGCATGAGACAGGTGTTAATTACAATCTACCAGAATGACTCACCACCTTCAGATTCCTCCAACACCGTTAAAAATGATCAAATACGGAACATATCGGCGTGCACAGGCCAGAGTGCTGAAGCTCGGCGCATTGTTATTATGAAGCTATGGCACACGTGGAGGACACGCGCGCGCGCGACGGAACATATCGGCGTGCGCAGGCCAGAGTGCTGAAGCTCGGCGCATTGTTGTTATTATGAAGTTAGGGCACACGTGGAGGACACGCACGCGCGCGACGGAACATATCGGCGTGCGCAGGCCAGAGTGCTGAAGCTCGGCGCATTGTTATTATGAAGCCATGGCACATGTGGAGGACGTGCGCGCGCGCAAAAATATACTTGTTTTCAATTACATTTATTGTGCCCACTTACTTTTTCTTTGGCCCACCCACAAATGAGTTTCTACGCTAATAGTGACATATGACAGACTTCTCTGAGCTCCGCAGCCATTACACTTTTCATCTCGCGCACCCCCTAGCGGCAGCTCGCGCTCCCCCAGGGGTTATAATCAGGATTCTAAAATTAACTCTAAAGTTAACGGCTAACCAGTGCAGAGACGTCAGAATAGGAGTGATGTGTGCTCTTCTGGTTGCTCCAGTTAGGAGCCTCGCAGCAGAGTTCTGGACCAAATGAAGGCGTTCAAGGGCTTTTTGTTAAAACATGTGAAGAGTGTGTTACAGTGATCTAGACGGGAGGAGATTAAGGCATGGATGACCATTTCAAGTTCACATTTTGACACCAACTTCACAGTTTGGAGATATTTCTTAAAGGATAAAAACTGTTTCGGACCAACGTTTTTGAGTGATCTTCAAGAGACATTGATTGGTCAAAAATAACACCCAAATTCCGTAAGTTTGTCTTGACGGCAGAGGATAAATGACCAAGTTTTTGACTAAGGGGAGCCATGCTCTTAGGGGCCATGATCAGAGATTCAGTCTTTTCAGAGTTTAACTGGAGGAAGTTATCTTCTAGCCAGATGGTGGTAGCTGAAAGACACTCTAGTAAATCAGACAGTTTGTAGAGCTCAGAATACTTAACGGAACAATACAGCTGAATATCATCTGCATATAGGTGATAAGAGACATTATGAAAAGAATCAAGTGTCTATCCAAGAGGGTGTGTGTACAGCAGAAACAACAGTGGACCCAAAACAGAGCCTTGGGGTGCCCCATTGAACAGATCAGTAGAATCTGACATGATTTGGTAAATGGCCTGTATTTGATATAGCGCCTTCTAGAGTCCTGGAACCCCCCAAGGTGCTTTACAACACAATCAGTCATTCACCCATTCACACACACACATTCACACACTGGTGGGGATGAGCTACAATGTAGCCACAGCTGCCCTGGGGCGCACTGACAGAGGCGAGGCTGCCGAGCACTGGCGCCACCGGTCCCTCCGACCACCACCAGCAGGCAACGTGGGTTAAGTGTCTTGCCCAAGGACACAACGACAGCGACAGACTGAGCGGGACTCGAACCTGCAACCTTCCGATTACGGGGCGAGCACTTAACTCCTGTGCCACCGTCGCCCCATACAGACACTGTAACTTCTCTTAGAAAGGTACGATCTAAACTGTTATATTCTGGTCTAATTCACGACAAACTCCAGAATATCTATTTCCTACCCAACGGGGTAGTAAGGTTTATTAACAAGACTTCACCAACATACAGTCTCTGCCGGCATCCTATAACGGTGCGTACTCTAAAAACGCCCGTGCAGCAACACAACACACTGCGGAACCAACCAAGCCAAACAACAATGCACATCATTACATCCCTTCTCTTTTTTTTTCTTTTTTTTTTCCTTCTTCTCACTAAGGGAGAAACAATATGAAACACTAACAGAACACAAAAACATTCCCAGAACACAAAAACATTCCACTATTCGAACATATGCATTTCTGCAACTGTAGTGGACATGTGTGTCCATAGAACACATAACTTCTCCCCTCAACCAGTAAAGACTGTCAAGTCCTCATTATGGCACATAGTCCTTGTACCGAAGTGGTGGAACCACTTTGCGGCCTGACCGTGTCCTGATACCCTCTGTTACCACGTCAGACTCAATCCGCTGCTCACGACTTCCCGACGGATCAGTCACTGAGCTGCTCAGTGCCCCAGTGTCTGTCATGGCATTGTCTGGATCCATCACGCCTGCATGTCTCAGGTGCCTCCGATTCCTCCTCAGGACACTCCCAGAATCCAACCGAACCTCATAGGACCTCGGGTCAACAGCCCCAACAACCACTCCCCTGCTCCAAGTGGAGTGGCGGTCCAAAGGCTGAACTCTGACACTGTCCCCAAGCGTCAAAGAGTCCATGTCACGTGCTGACCGATCATAGCACTCTTTTCTGCGCTTCTGTTTCATCTGCAACTCCCGCCGGGCAGGAATGACTTTTGGCCTTAGCAGGCTCGTCCTGGTTGGCAAAAGCGTCCGTGTTCTCCTGCTGAGCAGCCTCTGAGCTGGGCTGGTCTCCAGGCCTTGTGATGGTGTGTTGCGATGGTCCAGAATCGCCAGATACGGGTCCTGCCCCGCCAGTTTTGCCTTTAGCAGCAGCCTTTTCGCTGTCTTCACCGTTGATTCGGCCTTCCCATTACTCTGAGGGTAACCTGGCGAAGATGTTTTGTGCTGAAAATCCCACAGTCGACTAAATCTCAGAAACTCACCGGACGTATACTGTGGTCCATTATCTGAGACAACAAGGTCTGGGATGCCCTGTCTGGCAAAGTGGGCCTTCATCTTCCTAATCACTGTGGTGGACTTAGTGTCCGGGAGATAGTCGATTTCCCAGAAGTTTGAATAGTAGTCCACTGTGATAAGGTAGTCCTTGTTGTCAAACATGAACAGGTCTGAGGCCACCTTAGCCCATGGTCTCGTCGGGATCTCGTGAGGAACCAAAGTCTCTTTCTGCTGTCTGTAATCTACTGACCTGCAGATGTCACACTTAGTCACATACGTCTTAATTTGTTCATTCATGCCTGGCCAATACACACACTCACCGGGTCTCTGTAGGCAACCTTCTACACCTAGGTGTGTCGAGTGCAGTCTGGCTATGATCTGTTGTCTCATGACAGTCGGGACAACAACACGTTCACCCCTAAAGACAAGTCCATCCTGACTACTCAGTTCATCCTGGAACGAGAAGTATGGTCTGATGTCACCGTCCATGTCTCTTTTGTCAGTTGGCCACCCTCTGTGAATTGTGTCTATGAGGGTTTGTAGTGCTTTGTCCTCCTGTGTAGCAATCCTTATGCTGTTTAATCTGTCTGGTGAGATGGGTGCATGAGTGACCATGTTAATGCTCTCTATTTCCTCCTCTATGGAGCCCTGAGGTGCGCACTCTGGAAGATATGCCCTACTCAACGTGTCAGCTAATAGCATGTCTTTGCCTGGCACATACACCACATCTAAGTCATATTTCTGAATGCGCATAAGCATCCTTTGCAACCGTTTGGGTGCACTCAACAGCGGTTTCCTTACAATGGTCTCCAAAGGTTTGTGATCACTGTGTACAACCACTTTACGACCATAAGTGTACTGGTGAAACTTCTCCAAACTGAAAACAACAGCCAAAAGCTCCTTCTCTATCTGGGCATAACCTTGCTCTGTACATGTAAGAGCTCTACTCGCAAAAGCCACAGGCTTACCCTTCTGCATGAGTGCTGCACCTAATCCTTTGTCAGAAGCATCACACTGTACTGTCAGCTCTTCCTCTGGGCAGTAGTATTTCAGGACTGGAGCCACTGCTATAGTCTCTTTCAGTCTCTGGAAAGCATCGTCATGACGAGTCGTCCAATTCCACTCACTGTCTTTGTGTGTCAGTCGTCTCAGTAAGTCACAGTGATCAGACAGATGTGGGCAAAACTTTGCTAAGTAGTTCACCATCCCTAACAGTCTCTGCACTGCCTTCACATCTGTCGGCCTGGGCATCTGCTCTATAGCCCTAACCTTCTCTGGGTCTATTTTCAGACCGTTGCATGTCAGCTGATGTCCAATGTACGTAGTCTCCTTCTGTTTAAGTTTGAACTTGTCTGCATTCAACTTAATGTTTTTCTGCCTGCAACGGGACAAAAACTGTCGCAGCTTCTCGTCATGGTCCTGCACTGCTTCTGCTTCCGTGTCTCCTTGACCCGTGATCAGCACATCATCTGCAATGATGTAGATCCCTGCCAGACCATCCAAAGCTTGTGTGAGCTTTCTCTGAAACACTTCCGGAGCTGGACTTATCACCATTGGCATCCTCAGCCATCTGTAGCATCCAAACGGAGTCGAAAATGTTGTCAGGTAGCTCGACTCCTCCTCCAGTTTCACGTGCCAGAATCGACTCTTCACGTCGCAGACAGAGAACACTTTAGCCTTTGACAGATCCGGCAAAATGTCCTCAATGGTGGGCAATGGGAAGTGGCTCCGTTGTAGGGCTTTGTTTAAGGGTTTTGGATCTATGCACACCCTTAAATCCCCGCTCTGCTTTTGGACCACAACCATCCCACTTATCCAGTCAGTGCTGCATTCAACCGGTGTAATGATCTCTCTGCGCTGAAGATCTTGAAGCTCCTTTTTTAACGGCTTTATCATTGCAATAGGGACACGCCGTTTTGGTAACTGTACTGGTTTCACTGCTTCATCCACTTCGAGCCGTAACTCTCCCTCCAAACAGCCATCTCCTGTGAAAACATCCGCATATTCCGCCTTAATCTGATCTATGTCCCACTCCTTGGCTGTAGGGGGTTCTGAAGTAACGATGCTGTCCAGTTTCAGGATGTTTTCATAGTGCACCTTTATGAGTTTCATTGCTTTGCTGGCTCTCTTGCCCAGCAGTGGTACTTTACAGTCTTTGTCAACCACTTGGAACTCCAACCGATACAGTTTCTGATTTCTCGGGTTACGTAACTTAACTTTGCACTTTCCCAATGGCTTTATCTTACTTCTGTTGTACATCATCAGCACTGTCTGTGAGTCCTCCAACTGAGTGTTGGGGCTTAGCATGTGGATTGGCATTACATTACAACTGGCCCCACAGTCGATCTGGAAATTTACCATCTCTATGCCCATCAACATGCCTGCAAAGAGTCGGGTGTCTCTCACTTTATCAGTGTTTTTTGTAGTTGAATCGTGCGTGTCTGCCTCTGTAACACAGAGAACGTCTTCACACTCATCACTCTCACATGCTGTCACATTGTGTACATTCGACCTTCTTGTCTGCTCTGCATGTACTGTGCATTTAACTGCAAAGTGGTTTTCTCTGCCACACTTTTTACATTTCTTCCTATATGCAGGACATTTTTCCTTCTTCCTTTCATGTGTTCTGCCACAAAACTTACAGTCCACTGCGTCGCTGAACTGTGTCTGGCGCGCAGCTACACGCACAGCATGCACCTCCTCCACTGTAGCTCCCGAAATGGTTTTGCTGTTTTCCCGCGACAGCTCCGCGGCTCTGCAGAGTTGTATGCATGCATCCAGTGTCAAGTTTTTCTCCCGCAGCAGTCTCTCCCTCAAACTCGGGTTGTTAAGGCCACATACAATCCTGTCCCGAAGCAATGAGTCTCTTATTACACCAAAATTGCACGTTCTCGCCAGCAGCCGTAACTCCGTCACATAGGTGTCGATTGTCTCACTGGTGCCTTGGTTTCTCGTGAAGAATCGATACCGCTCCACAGTTTCATTAACGGCCGGGTTGCAATGATTATCAAACTTCTCGACGATGTCCTCAACCGTCCACTGATCCCTCGACGTGTCGCCCATTAGCGTGTCTAGCAGCTCCCTGCCGCTCACCCCAACAAGATAACAGAAAAGGCTCACTTTTTTCTGTTCGTCGTCTGGGTCCATGGTCAGCTCCACATAGAGCATAAACTCGTCCCTCCAGGTCTTCCATGTCCGCGATACGTTACTGGAGTCCAACAGCAGCGTCGGCGGTGCTTTAAGGCCCTCCATGGCTCGCAGCGGTGCTAACTCACTTAGCCGCCAATAGCACACCGCTTCGTCAGGCGTCTCCCCGGGGTCCACTCCGGCCGTGCTGCTCACTCCGCTGCCACCATGTTATATTCTGGTCTAATTCACGACAAACTCCAGAATATCTATTTCCTACCCAACGGGGTAGTAAGGTTTATTAACAAGACTTCACCAACATACAGTCTCTGCCGGCATCCTATAACGGTGCGTACTCTAAAAACGCCCGTGCAGCAACACAACACACTGCGGAACCAACCAAGCCAAACAACAATGCACATCATTACATAAACCAGTCTAGAACAGTTCCAGAGATCCCCACCGAGTCACCAAGTCTGTTAATTAAGATGATGTGATCAACAGTGTCAAAAGATCACATGATTGGGAGCTAACACTGAAATAAGTGAGCAAAGGGTTGTTTTGGGAGTCCAGATGGTGTTACCATGAAAGGTGCATGAAAGATTATGTTGTGTCAATTGGATGGTGAAAAATAGACCCTTTTGTGCGTTACATAGAAGAATACTGTCATTACGTGAGTTCTGAAGCAAATATTTAATCTGAAAAACTAGAATTTGATCAACATAAACAAATTTTTAATTCTTATACTATTCTAACCTCGCCTCACCTCTTGCTTTTGTTTGTGTGTGCCAACCCAACTCTCTCACCTGTCACCAGGGGTTTTCCTTTTATAATACAGTGTTACCCAAAGATAACTCCAGTTAGGATGCTGGGGCTTAAATGATCCTGTTCCTTTGGACAGGCACAGTAAAAAAGAGAAACATTGTTTTATTTTTTTTCATGTTTGTTTCTCCACAAATGTGATTGTATAAATGTTTGCAGAGAGAAACCCGGCAGCAGCAAGTTAAACATTCTTTCTGTGGCGCTTTTCCCTCTCCCCTTGCCCTCTCTCATCTCACTCTGTTTCCTTTTGATTATTTTCACACCAGCCTCCATTTGGCAGAGTTTGGCTGCTATCGTTTCAGAGCCTGAGGTGACAAAAGGAGCGAGAGTCCGATTGTTTGTCAGCTTTGCTCCCCAGGCTATAATCCTGTCATCCAGCACCCTCCTAAATCAGCTGAAAACCATTCAATCGGCTGTAAGTTAGCTCTTTTAACTCTCATGAAGCCAGTTGGCGACTGTATCAGTCAATAGGCTTGAAGGTTAATCATGTCTACATTCAGCTGGTTCCTCTGTCAGTCAGTTCGGTGACTGATGTGACTACTGAAAGCCAAAATCTGATCAGAAACGTCTTTTTTTAAAGCGTTTTAACGATCCGGTGAGTCAACATCAAATAAACCACACAGAGTCACCCTGACGAATAAAATTTTGAAAATCCAATTCATGCTTTTTTATTTCATGGTTACTTAGTCTGTGCCTGCTGTTGTGTTCTCTGTGTGTGAAGAATTGTTCATACGCCCAGAATAATTGATTTTGCTCACTTAGAAAAGGGCCAGGCAGCTGTGTGTGTGTATGAGTGTGTATGTCTTTATTAGATGTGTTTTTCTTTGCTTGAAAATGTCAAATTCTACAAAAGATGCTGACTAAGAATTGCCAGACCAGCTAAGAAGAGTCACACTAACCAGGTAAATTAAGTTTTAACTAAACCTAAAGCTGGCCGTGATTTCAGATTCTCACCAAGACTTTTTAATTCAATTTCTACTTTTCCAGAAAGAACAAACAACTCGTGTTCAGCACCAAAATTCGCCCACATTAGCATCAGCAAATGTTTTTTATTGTCAAAGTGTGGTGTCATAAGAGCTGCTGCATGATGCAAAATGAGGTGTTCAATGACCAGAAAAAGCTGTTTTTTATGGCGCTCAGTGAATTACGTCACGTGGGGGAATTCCACCATGTTTTTCAGTGTTGGGACTTTAGTAATAGCGACTTTGAAGGGATACTTAGCAACTTTTTCATATTTGAAAATGATTTTCTTGAGCCAGTCTGTGATAAAATGACCTTTTACAGTGTTAATGAAAGGCCACAGCACCTATCGCCCCTGTGGCCATAATATTCCACTTGCAACTTCAGACTAGCTGCTGTTTTAGACTGAACATACCTGGCATTGCAGTCTGGTTGCAGCACATTTTCTGCATGTTTTAGATCATGAACACAGCTGATGTGTTTCGTTTAGTGATGAATCACTCCTGTAGACACGTAGGAAGGCTGGTGAGACATTTCAGCTGTTAGTTTAGATTGGGGCAGCAGTAGCTCAACAGGTTGAGCGGGTTGTCCAGTAATCAGAAGGTTGCAGGTTCGATCCTGGCTCCGGACAGAGAATTCTGCTGTTGTGTCCTTGGGCAAGACATTTAACCCACCTTGCCTGCTGGTGGTGGTCAGAGGGACCGGTGGCGCCTGTGCTCGGCAGCCTCGCCTCTGTCAGCGCGCCGCAGGGCAGCTGTGGCTATATCGTAGCTCATCACTATCAGTGTGTGAATGTGTGTGTGAATGGATGAATGATGTACTGTAGTGTAAAGCACTTTGGAGTCCTTACTCTGAGAGGCGCTATACAAGTGCAGGTCATTTATCATTGAGGTGTTAAAAAGACAAACACGCCGCAAGATGATAGATTTTGGTTTTACAAACGTACACAAAGGGGTCCTAAAATGGGCAAATGCATGCTCAAATTAAGGTGTATTCATTCAGTCTTAGTCTTCTCTTTAGCATGCATTCAGTTTGTGTTTGCATGTATCTGAACCAGGAGCCCATAGGAGCAGCAATTAGTGTGTTTGTGTTCTGAATCATCTGTTAGAGGAGCGTGGAGGAGAAAAGGGCTGACTGCCAAGTAAATCAGCCACCTCAGCCGGAGAAAATTCAGAAATGGTTATGATTGTCGACTGGATTCACAATTTTAGTCAAATGACATAATGTGCCTATTTAAAAGTAGAGTGAGGATTGTGTGTGAAGTCGCAGAAAACAGTGTGAGTGAGCAGAGTGAGTGAGATAAAAGCCAGGAGAAGAGCAGTAAGAAAAGCCATAAAGATATTAAATAAAAGTCCTCAAATTTAACATCTTAAAGTTGTTATAAGGACTACACTTGGATATTGTGAAGCGGGCGTGAGAGTGTTGCAGAGCAGGGACGGTGTTAGGCCCGGCTACTTGGGCTGAAGCCCCGGATGTTTAGTGAAAAGCCCCGGATCTCAAACGCGGAAGTAACATGCAGTACCAAAGTCCAACAGAGAGGGAGCAGCTGGCAGTAGTTTGTATACAGCCTGCCTGAGCCTCCACCACTGAAGAAGAAGCCCTTCAGCAGCCGGCTTCTTCTACACTCTGCCTGAAACGCATGAGTGAAGATGGACATAAGGACGTTTTTTAGACCAAAAGTACAACGACAGAACCCCAGCTTTGATGAGACTGGTGTTTGTGAGTCTTATTTGAAAATATTTGTTGTGCTGCTGGTTTGCCTAAAGTTAGCTTACTATCAGGTAACGTGGTTGGAGAAAGAAAGGGAATATTTACTATCGTCTCACACTAAACACTAACAGGAACAATACTCTGCCCTGAATATGCTTAATGTGTAGCTTCAGATTAAAAATTATGTGGTACAAGACAAATATGATGTTGACTAGTGAGAGTCACGTGTGTGTGTGTGTGCGTGCATGCATGCGTGCGTGTGTGTGTGTGTGTGTGTGTGCGCGCGTGCGTGTGTGTGTGTGTGTTAAGCCCTGGATGTTCTTCAGTCCTTAATCCGCCCCTGTTGCAGAGAAACAAATGAGTTCTGAGAGGATTTGCATTGTCACCAGAGCCGTTTCAAGACATTTGAGGGCCCAAAGCTAAATCAACATGGCGGGGGCTCCCACCCCTTGTACTTAAAGGATCCACAGCATAGACACATTAAGTTCACCTAAACGTTATATAAATTAAGTAGAGTTGGGACAGTGAAGACACTGTTTACATATGCTTACTGCACCTATAATGCTGCACCCTTGGTAATGTTTACATTTGAACATTTGCAACAACCTCACCACTATCCCATTAAAAAAACATAAACAAATGTGTATTAAAATCTCCCTATTAAACTATTAAAGGGGCAGCATACTGAGCTTTCACAGTTGTGCTTATTTATTAAACAGCCATTGTCTGGAGGCCCCTGGCCAACTCAGGGCCCCCAGACAATTGCCTTGTTGCAACGGGCCTGGTTATCAATGTAGGTTCAGAACCAAAAAGCACCAAAACACAAAACAAATATTACATTAAACATTTTTTGCAGATACAAAAAATAATTATATTAATAGGAACAGAAATTAGCAATGGAGCTAGCTGACTCTCACACTTCCAGCTGAGTGTGTGGCTCTGGTTATGAGATCATACCATTTTAGACAGAATAAATGCAATTCTTTTTGGTTACAGATATTTTAAAAAAAGAAGAATCCCCCTTATGTTTATGTTTATTTATTTGGCAGACGCTTTTATTCAAAGCGACTTACAATTTATAACCTATAGGGCATGTTGTGATCTGTGGGGGAAACCGGAGTACCCGGAGGAAACCCACGCATGCATGGGGAGAACACGCAACTCCACGCAGAAAGGCCGCAGCCGAGCCGAGTTTCCAACCTGCAACCTTCGTGCTGCGAGGCAACAGTGCTAACCACTGCGCCACCATGCAGCTACTCCCACTGTGACTAGCTATAAGCTTGCCTGTCTAATCTACATTTTCTCAAACTGAGGCTGTTCAGAAGAGCGCTCTATGCCCATTTCCGTTTGTGCCTTTGTCCGTGTAATGTTAAAATAGCACATGATGTCTGCTCCAAAACAGACTTGTAAAAAAGCAACGTTTCAAAGGAAATTTCTGTTGGGACTTTGTTGAATCTGCAAAGATTTCAATCAGCATGCCTACGATTTTTTTCGGTGAAAACCCTATAGATATAATTTTCCTTTTGAGTGGATTTAACGATTTGTGTGGTGTGTGTGTAGCTCTCAGACGCAGTGAGAAAAGAGGAGAAAGGGAAAGGAACAGAGAAATAATGGGAGGTGAGGTGGAGAGAATGAAGGCAGGAGAGGCAGATGGAAATAAATGGTCCGTACAAAAGCAATTCTGTCAGCAGCCCTGAGTGGGGAGAAACAGAGGCATAGTGGGAATGGAGGAGGTGCAAGAAATAGATGTTTGGTTTGGATTCACCACTAACCTAAATGGACTTGTTTTGCTGCAGGTCTGGAGGTGGAATAAGGAACATTCTCATCTGAGGGTGAAACCTGGTAAACCAAATCAACCAACAGATTTAGAACTAAAATACTGGTCGGGCCACGTGGCGTAACAAATAAGGAGTTTTTTTCAAATTCTGCCAAATTATGCAACTGATTTTTTTAGATTTTATTAATAAACTATTTATAAACTAGACAGATGTTTTAGTTACGACAGTGCTTTTAAAGTGCAGGAATGGCACAAGGACCAGATGCGACTTTGAGGGCTAGATGTGGTGTGAGAACGACAAACAGGGTCAGCGGCGGTCCACTTACCCTATAAGAGTGGGAATGAAAAATGCCAGGAGCTTAAAAAAGAAGTGATTCAATCAGGAAAAGGAAAGGAAAGCAGTGGAAGATGGCTGTTATTAGCCCCGGCTGAAAAGAAAATTGAAAGTTAGACAATGAAAAAGACTGGAAGGGGGAAATAGTCTGTATTTAAAAGTTTGGAAAGGAAATAAATCATTTTTCACTTTAAAACTGGAATTTCGTGCATTGATTAATTGGATGAAATGTTTTTATTCTTTTATTTTGTTAAAGGTTTTGATTATTACTCATTTTAATTTCAAAAAGGCTGATTTCTGAAAGAGGAAACGAACGTTGCTGCCCAAACTGAAGCTTCCTGAAATGATCTTGTTTTGTTTATGAACTAAAGTTAACTAACAGTCACTCACTGTCAAAATCTTTCCCTGCTGCTCTCAAAGCAACATTTCATGATCATTAACAGCGGCTTTGTTTTGCTTGTCTTCTGTTCCAGGGGTCCGATGGGGAGTCCCAAACCAGGCGTGCAACAAGGAGGGCATGGAGGAGGAGGAATGGGTGGAATGGCAGGAGGAGGAATGGGTGGAGGAGGGATGGGTGGAGGAGGAATGGGTGGAGGAGGGATGGGGGGAATGGGAGCAGGCATGGGTACTGGTGGGGGAATAGGGTCCAGAGCTGGAGAACCATACCGGCTGGCCGCTCACGACAGCCCGACCTCCCCTCGACACATGCAGGCCAGCCAGGGGTCTGGCATGGGGCAGGGCCCGGGATCTGGACACGGGATGGGTCACGCTCCAGCTGGGTCCGGCATGGGAGGCCACGGGGGTCAAAGTCCCGGTCAGCATGCCTCCCGTCGAAACCTCCAGGTAGACTTCAGCAGTTCAAGTGGCTCTCGCACAGGCCGGTCTCCCTCTGTGTCCCCTGACCGCGGTGTGACACCCACCTCACCCTACTCCCTGCCACAGATTGCTCCCATGCCGAGCAGCAAACTGTGTCCGGTGTGCACCACCACCGAGCTGTCCAACCCCCCGGCTGTACCCAACTACAACACCTGCACCCAGTGTAAGGCCACGGTGTGCAACCAGTGTGGATTCAACCCCAACCCTCACCTTACTGAGGTAGGTCAGGCCCCGATGTGCACGTGGGAAAATGGTCCTCTGGGGACATGTGGAAGATATTTGCAGCCTTCGATATATACGCTATGATGTGATTAACTTAATATTGATAACCTAAGAAATGAATGAGCGCAGTGAAAGTAAAGCATGGCTTAGCTAAGAAGAATAAGAAAAAGGAGATTTTGTGATGGGTAACCAGATGTTGCTGAAACTCTGAGGCCTAGTCCACACGTAGTCAGTTTTTTTAAAAAAATGAATATCCACCCCTCCAAAAACGTGCATCCACACCACCTCGTTTTAATAAAAAACTCTGTCCACACGTACCCGGATAAATACGTTGCTAAGGACATGCCAGACCTGTAGGCAGCAGTACTTCCCCCGTTCTTAACCTCGTCCTTCGTCTGTGGTCTTCCACAAGGAGCAGTAATTCCGCTTGCAAAAACAAACAAGCAAAAAGCGCTTGGACAATTGATAAAGCGAGCGCAGCTCTGAGGGCATCCATGCTGTCGGCTAGTGTAAACACAGGTCGCACACGTGATGTCAGCATTTTTTGTCGCGGAAAGTGACGTTGCGGACCTTAAAACTCCGGTTTTGTCCGTCCACACGCAGACACCCAAAACGGAGAAAACGCAGATCTTCACTTTGGCCGAAGTTTTTAAAAAGATCCATTTTCGTGTGAAAAAACTCCGTTTTCATGTGGATGACAGGCCAAAACGTAGAACAATATCTACGTTTTGGCAGATCCCCGGCTACGTTTGGACAGGGCCTTAATCTCCAATTATCGTAGCAAGGTGAGACCGACAGGTCATGATGCCTGGATGAGAGATACAACTTTGTACTCACAGAAAGCAAAAGGAAAAGGAAAAAAGAAGATGTTTATTTATTCATTAACTTATTTAATTAAGTGAAAAGAAGATGAATTCAGCATGTGGTTGAAAATATCAAAACCCAGCCATATCAACATAAAACGCTGTCTTTGTTTTGGTAGGCACACGAGCAACACTGGTGGCCATCACAGTAAATAAATTAAACTTCAACTGAACTGTAAAATTATTATTAACATGTTTATTTCTGTCGTGATATTTTTTAACATGGGAGTCAATGGGAACCTTCTCCTGATAGCGCCAGCCCCTAGTGGATGAGGGGAGAACTGCCATTTTTGTCACTGGTTTGGCTTCACTTCTGGCAGGCAGAGCTTCCCCCTTGCTTTAAAATAGCACACGCATTTTCCATGGCCAAAGTGTATCGCCCAGATGCATTCTGGGAAATCTGAAGAAAATGCATCACTGCTGACACACTTTTTCAACCTTTATTAGATGGTTCATCCATGCCAATTTGATGGAGTTGGTGAAATCATTGCTAGGCAAACACGACTTTGCTGCTTGTTTCCAGGATGTGCCCCCCCACATCATTGTCATTCTCAGCCAAACACATAGTTGTGATTCCTTTGTTCATCTACTGTATTTACAGTATAGCAGCTTGTGTCTGGATTATGTGGGATTATCTTTAAGACCTAACTTTGATCTCTGCTCGCTATGTAGTCGTACACGGAGTGCGTTTGTGTCAAAGCGGGGAAGGAATGGAGCGAGTGCTGAGGTTTAATACTCCTGGATGATGCTAATAAAGTGGAAGGAGGAGTTGATAAGCCTCTCACTTAGGGATTTGCTCTGCACTTGTGTTAGGTTAAAAACACACAACATCAAACACTTCATGGATATTCACACGCATGGACACACACTTCCTGTCCCTGCAAGAACACTTAGTACTGATGTGCTCTAGAGTTAACTTAAAACCGATTTTAACGCACAGATCACAGCCAAACTCACAAACAACTTCAAAAAATGGAGTCATCAGGATAGCTTTCACACACAATTTGCACAAACAAACAGAACACACACACACCGTAATTCATGCATGAAGCAATAAATTGTGATGTTAATTAAGTGAAAGAGCCTTCGGGGATTTCTTCCAGGGCAAAATGAAAAACACAACAACATAAAACAAAGACATGATCTCTGTTGGATAGAGCCCTGACCATCGACATATGGCCCTGACGTGCTCACACTTTGGACATAAGTTACAAACACAAAAGGATTTATTTTCCTGAACATTAACGAAACACCCCTCCATCTTCTGCAGATAACAGCACCATCCCTCTGTTGTTTGTGTTGGTATGAATTATAGATTAGCTCAATAGTCCTATTAACATTCACTATCTTCTCCATCATTGTCCTTGCAAATCAATGTTCCCTCAGTCCCTGCAGTCTGCACCCTGCAAACCTTCTTACTATAATGCATGCTACCACATTAAGGCCCAGCAGCTTCTCTACGAGGGTTAGGGTTGATTTCTATTATTTATACTGAGATGCCCAAGGTTTGCACCATGGGATTGACATGATCAATGGCACGAAGAAGATAATTTACAAATTAAAGTTTTAGGATTTTCTGACCTAAAGCCATAAAATGCTCAAAATACACAAAACCCTCCAAAGTAGCTCAGCTTCAGCTTTTATTGTGCCATGAAAAACAATTGCTTAAGCAAACTGTTTGTTATTATTACAGCTGATTGATTGATTTACTGTCCTTAATATAATAAACAACTCAAAACTGCTCTGAATCTTTTCTCATAAAAAAGAGAATTTTTATAATGAAACCAGGTTTGTTTTCATGTTGGTCTTAGTTTAGGACAAAAGTAAATGTGAATAACAATTGTTATGTTTATACTTACTACCTCACAGTTAGTTTTTTTTTAAATTAACAAATCACTGATAGTAGATAAATTAGAAAGCAGAGGAAACTCAGATGTTGTTGGGATTTCTAACTTAATCAACTTCTAACATTAAAAGAACAAACCGTGGAGTGAAACACATAAACCAATTTAAAGGAGCAATATGTATGGAGTACACAGCGAAATAATCAGAATACAGGCTAATGTTTCAGTCATGTTGGAAAGAAGGTTATATTGAAACAAATTTCATTCTCAACCAGCTGGGGGTCGCCAGATTTTCTCCTTTAAAAAAACAAACAAAAGAAGGATGTTGTTACTGTTTACAATCTGTGAGGTTGCCAAGTCTGCACCAAGCTAACGCTGCAGAACCAGCATTTCGACACCGGCAGGCAAAAAGCTCCAAAGTTGTTTAAAGAACCAAAGCCAATAAACAGGAGCGACCCAGAAGTTATTTCTTGTACACCCAAGAAGCCACGACATATTTTTGTTTTACGCTAATATCCAACACATTCTCACACCCAAATCATCTAAAACTGACGAAAAGTGACCAAGCGTCTCTTTCCGACGCCCGCAGTGAAACGGAGATTTCACTGACATTTAACCTTTAACCTCTACTTATTTAACCTTCCCCTCATCCCCATCCTAACCTTAACCCAGTTTCTCATTCTAAATTTCCCGTTAACATGTTTGAGAGGAACGATACAACAAGAAACAAAGTTTTGCATGTGCAAGAGGGTTGAGGTTAGGATGGTGGTGAGGGAAAGGGTAAATTGCAAGAGAGTAAAGGTCACAGTTCACTAAAATCTACGTTTTACTGCGGGCATCAGACAGAGACGCTCTGGCACAGCGCGATGCCTCCCGATGCTTTGGGGCTCCCAACGCGTCACAATGAAACGCTTGGTCATCCTTCGTCAGTTTTAGATGCTTTGGGTGTGAGAATGTGTTGGAATATCAGGTAAAGCAGGCTAGAAACTAATGCTGAGCTAAAGATGCTAACGATGATTTAGAAGCAAATAGTAAACTCTAAAAATGTACCTTTTCAAACACCAACAACTTGATATGCCAGTGAAATGTCGGTGAAGTGAATAATGAGTCAATTCAGAGTTCAAATGAAGGTAACTGGACTTCTTTGGTTTCTTGAACACGTTTTGCTTCTCATCCAAGGATCTTTGTCAATTCTAACTGGAATATGAGAGAGTCAAGCTTCTAAGCTGTAGCTGTCTATTGTATTTGATGAGCTAAAACTAGGGGTACCCAGAGTAGGTTCGTCTCGAAATGTTTTCAAGAAACCAAAGAAGTCCAGTTGCCTTCATTTGAACCCTTTGGGATTATCATGACCTGGATGACTGAGAACCTTCACCAGCACAATGAGTCAATGGTGGTATGATCTTTTATTTAATGAGTCATTCAGAACTATAACAGCAACATGACAAACTCTTCTAAAGCTGGAAGCATATTACAGTAATAAGTGTAGAAAGTGTGCCCTACCGTAAAACACCCAAGAGTGCAAACACCAGATATAGCAATGTATTTATTTGCTTATCAACTTGCTGTGAATGACTCGTCTTCATCTGTGATCCAGAATCTTCTGGTGCTGATCCATAACTGCCAACAGCCATGAAACTCAGTGAACTGTAGTGAGAAATTTACCTTTTGTTTATAAAAATTGACTGCAGTACCCAAATTTGACCACATGATGTCATGCTTACTTCATTCCTACATAATGCACCAGGCTCAAGTATAAATATGGTAACCACTTCAGGGTCAAGACCGCTCACCCAAAATTAATCAGAAATTAGATTTATACGGATCCGGTATAGTATTTTATTACCAGTGATATATTTAAAAACAAAGCTTTAATGTATATGTGCGAGTTGCTTCCAGTGTTTCTTATAAAGCAAATTCTATTTTAAACTTTTTGAGACAACAATTTTATGAGTTTTCATGAAATCTATTAAAATTTCCCAGCGTGATTTTTATTCCTTTATTGGAAAAGTAGGTTTTGTAACTGAACCATGTGCAGTGTGCTGGAGTCGTTGGTTTGGTGCCTTAAAAGGATCAGCCATGAGCACTGTGGCTCCAATGAATATGGATGAGGGATAATGAAACACCCACACCATGTTTTTGCAACTCATTTGTTTGAGTTATTCGTTGCTTGCAAAATAACACCTGGGAAAGATGCTAAAAGTCATCTCTGGTGGTTTATGTCTGCTGTGCAGTGAGAGTGGGGTGCTTTTCAGAGGGGTTACAGTTTGCTGCCTTGTGTGTGTGGCAGCTAGTCTACTAGTCAAACATCTAAAGCTGTCCATTTATGTCTCAAAAATATTAAATTGATTATAGCCTCAAAGATCAGCCATGAATTTAAGGAAACATGCATCTATCTCTTTCATTAGCTACACAGATGTTGAATTTGCAGCAGAAGAAATAAAGACAACACAGATGAATTAAATGAGCTGATCTTAATTTTTCTAGACCGTCTTCATCCAAATCTTTCATCTCTCTGAGCTAAACCTTCTGCCAGCTCGTTTTCCTCCCTGTGGCCTGTTTGTTGTTCAACAGACTGTGTACTAATTTTAACCACAGCATGCATGTAGTGCTGCTAATAGACCTGCATATGTGTGTGTGTGTGTGTGTGTGTGTGTGTGTGTGTGTGTGTGTGTGTGTGTGTGTGTGGTTTGATTAATTCATTTTTGGTGAATTCTGCAAACTGTGCTTTTCTCCCCCCTCCTCTCCCGTTGTGGATCTAGTTTGCTGCGGACCATTTTTTTTAATATAAGCGTGAATATAACTTTTTTGTGTAAACACACAGTCTTTCATTTATTTATTTATTTACTTATTCATTTATTTATTCATTCATTCATTCATTCATTCATTTATAAATACATTTAGGTAGAATCATATTTTATGTGTGTTTGGACTTTGATGGCTATTTTATTTCAAGAAAATAACATCGCACACAAAAAATTCCTCAGCCAGTAATTGGAAATAAAAAAAATGCTAATTCATCATCTGAATTCAGACAGATTAATTCATAGTCATGACAGAGTGCTCATTTGTGCCAGAATAGAATCAGGTGAAGAGTTGACAGTAAAAAAAAAAAAAAAAAAAAAAATATATATATATATATATATATATATATATATATATATATATGTATATACATTCTTCACTTTTCTTCCTAAGCTTTCTTTCTATTTCACACATCTCTACTTCCTCTTCAAGAATGAATACAATTAAAGTGTGAACTTGCAGGTAATTTGTTCTTAATAACATATATGTTTGTGTACATGTAATCGATATTTATTGGAAAACTGGCATCATCGTTTCAGAAATTATAATTAGCTTATTGAGCTTTGGACCTCATTTCAATTTTGTAAAATATCTTGACTCAATTTTTGTCCAATCTTGAACTCTAACCATCAGCCTATATGATTACTACAGAGAAATCTGAACCTAAAAATTGAGGACAAACTAATTGGGTGCCCCCCATTGACATATATACTGGACAATTCATGTCCATAGACTCCAATTATAAGTTTTTGTGTCAAAATAGGAGGTTCCAACCACCGCCATTTTGACCGTGTCACAGGTTCTGTTAAGCCCAGACAATTCCAAAAATGGGAAGAGAGGTGGAGCTGAGGGTGGGGCTGTAAGGCTGGGATCAAATGACGACACCCGTTGAACTGAAGCGATGTAGCTACAAGCTAATCCAAAGCTAACGCGGAGGTGGGAGCTAAGCTAACGGAGGTAGCTATCTAGCTACAACCGGAGTTAACTGTGTACAACACCGGTGCTTCTGAGTCAGAGATACGCCAGCCTGACTGCTGGGTAAAACCGGGTGGAACACAGAGGTCTCCCGAGAGCTCCATAAGCCGGCAGCCTGCGCAGCAGACAGGCACCGCTGCGATCAGAGATGTGCCGAGCTGCCGCTGAAGGGAGGGGACCATACCGATAGTCGGAACCCAGCTCCACCAACATGTCATATTTCAACCCATTTTCAAAAATGCAGCGTCATGTTAAATGCACTGGGTTTTACCCTATTACATTTAAATTTCATGGTTAAACAGTACATGTTGAAATCTAAGCTCAGCTAGCGCAAGAGCGGCAGTGACCTAAAATACATAAATAGAATTTTACTTACCAAAAACATGAAGTGGAGACTTCTTGGAAGCTCTATTAGTTCAATTAATACCACAGCAAGTCATTTTGTCCAATAATTGCACAAATACTATCAAAAAGAGAAAGCACAAATGACACAACTAATGGTCTAAGTTGAGAGACTGAAAATGGCGGAACAGTTTTCAGGCGAGGCTGAGGCTCAGGCTGGGGCCTTTCCCCGGAGCTAGCACTGTGGTCACGTGGGTCTGATGCTCATCAGTTATTCAGAATTTTAGGTATTTAATACACAAACAGAACAGTGACAAAAAATTCCCCCCCCTCAGAGTTGTCATGAATGTAAACTAGATCTATTAAGCCTAAAACATGCTTTGGAACCAGGCTGTAAACATGTTTATTTCTGCTGTAAAATTGGTATTTTTAACATGGGAGTCAATGAGGATTTGCTCGCTTCTGACACCAGCTCCTAGTGGATGAGGGTGGAACTGCAAATTTTGTCCCTTCCGTGTTGGCTTCATTTTCTTACCAGTATTATGGGGGTTTGGGGCCCCCTTGTGGCTGGGTGCATTATGAGTTCAATTTTATGAAAGCACAACAAAATTCGTAAGTAAATCCATGTTTATGTTGATTTATTTGGCAGACGCTTTTACCCAAAGTGACGTTTAATTCTTAACCTATAGGGCATGTTGTGATCTGTGGGGAAACCGGAGTACCCGGAGGTTGCATGGGGAGAACATGCAACTCCACGCAGAAAGCCCGCAGCCCAGTTTCAAACCTGCAACCTTCTTGCTGTGAGGCAACAGTGCTAACAACTGCTCCACCCTGCAGCCCAGTTTACATGACACCAGAGACTGCCCACGGGGTGATAAAAATGGATAGATATAGTTTTTGTCCTAAAGTGTGAGGTTTTCAGGACAAAAAAAAAATCTTGTGACCAAGAATTCATTGTAAACAAACATGGCGGAAGAGGGTCCTGCTTCCGTCAACTCACTTTCTGATTGGCTACACATCACATTCATCATTGTTTGTCTTCAAGAATCGGACCAAGACAAACTATCATGTTCAATGTCTCCAATGTAATGCCTCGATGTGCCCCCAAGCAGACCAGAGCGCTCTTAACACACCACATATGGCAGAAATATCTGATAAGATTATCTTTAGAGCAATTATAGTAATCAGGCTGGTCCTTTAGATCATCAAAAGAGGAGGATTGGGTCATGATTATCCTGCTGTGTGAATCAGGCCGATAGGTTTCTAGTATTTTGATTGAAGTCTTATGTTGAGCTAAGTCCCAAGACGTATATTGAGTCAAGTAACCCTTGGAGCTTGAGTTCTTAACAATTCACTCTATGGAGTAACATGGAGGTTGTATGACACAAACAATAAAGGTTAACAAAGGTTTTCTTTTTGTGTCACCCTTAAATGGGTTTTGGTTCTTTTTTTAAGGCACACTCGGCAGTTTTGGTTGCTTTTAACACACCCTAGTGTCCATTTAGTAAAACCAAAAGCTAAACTTATTTCCTGGCTGTGCATTCAGCTTTTTAACACCTTAATCTAACAGCTGAAATGTCTCTCTAGCCTTCATTAGTGTCTACAGGAGTGATTCATCACTAAATTAAACAAATCAGCTATGTTCATGATCTAAAACATGCAGGAAACGTGCTGGAAGCAGACCTCAGCGCCAGATATTTCAGCTGCATTTTTTTTCTACTGGCACTCTGAAGTTGCAAATGCAGTATTCTGGCCACAGAGGGTCGTGGGGGTCTGAGTGACATTTCATTAACCCTGTAAAGGGTTATTTTTGCACATACTGGCTCAAGAAAATGATTTAAAAATATAAATAAGTTGCAACGTGTCTTTAAAGCAAAGCTAAGAAACAAAACAAAATCAATACGAACAGGTACTTTTGACCTACAATGTAAACAACTAAACAGGAGAGCTCTGAAGGCTTTCAAAACATGTCATGGAAAACTACTGTTAGTTCATAAACCACACGGGACTTCTGAGCTCATTTAACAAGAATTCTCTACATGCTGACAAATATCAAACGCTCGTTACAAGGTTTATAGTCTGGATAGGAGACAACAGGCCGAACGAAAGGTAGCCTGTTGCTCCGTGAGGATCTGCTTCACAAGGTCCGTTATACTCTGGTGTCTGACGGTATCTCTGCACAGCTGGTGATTCGGGGCGGAGCCAGGTAGAGCAGGAGGGGGCGGGCGCAGCCTGCAGGGCATGGTGCTGAACGGACAGCTCCTCAGGCGCCGCACCACAGTGAATCACAAGAGAAGGGGGAGGAAAACAACACAACAAATATGAACTCATTTCCAGAAATGACAACTCATTCATAAAATGTGTATTTACTTGACAGAACAAGCAGCAACAAAAGCCCAAAATTGTTATTGTTAAGTTGTATTTCAAATGCCGTATTTTTTGGAATGGTGAGCAGTTGTTGATCAGGCTACTTGGACCAATCAGAGATTAAAAAAAATTTGGGGAGAAAGTCTGCAACATGTAGAGAGAACAAGCAATGTCCTAGCTGCTTTCTGGAAACCTTCAGCATGAATAGTTCCCGGTAACCCATCACTTCAACCCACATGTCCTCATGGCAGCCATGCTTCAGCTGATTATACTTATTCTAATGTTACAGGTTGCATTAGCGACACCTTGGTAATTGCATCTCACATTTCTCTCTGATATATCCATCCCTCTAATGACAGCATCCGCTGAGAGGAGCGTTAAAGGTTCTTCATACGGACAAAAAAGACAGTTATAGCCGTGCATGACCCAAATGAGAGGATGCATTTTCATTACTGCACTCAGAGGATGATAATTATATTTCAGACGCAGAAAAAGATAAATATAGCAGCTGATGCTAGTTCTTCACTATGTGGGTTTTTATTCATTTGAGGGCTATCTTTTTCATAAATACTTGAGAAATGTTTCTGAATCACTTTATGATGTTTTCAACTGAAAACTATGAAACTGTTTTCATTTCCTGAGTGTAAGGATAGCATAAACATCTGATTTACTGAATGTTTGAAACTCTCACACTCGAGAAAAACGTAGGCATTTTTGCTTTGAAAGAAATAAATAAATACACCAACAATGGCTGTGAGAGGGTTGCCAAAGTTCACAGTCAAAGGTGGTGTTATGTTAGATGAGGTTGTTTATAAAGAAAATTGTTATTGACAGATGTCTGAGCTCTTCCTTCCACTAATTACAGTAATCCTGATTACTCTGCAAAAATCTTCTGCTCGCGGGTGAAATCATGCATCCCACCAAAAGTCCCAAATAATTATAATCCTCACCTTTTTTTTTTAAATCCCCGCAGAAACATAAAGCAACTGCCTGAAAACAGACATGCAATTAAGTTTCGACACAAGTAGGGAAGTAATCTCTACTCCAACGACACCTTTCAACCTCACCGAAATGCTGGCAAAGCTATTCTCCAAAGGCAAAAACACATTTTACCTTTTCTTTTCCCAAACTGGCTCCTAGAAAAAAAGATGACTTTCTTTCTTTCCGTCTTTCTGTCATCACACTTTCTATCTTTTCTCTGTTTTTCCTTCTCTGCATGTCTTCAGCGTCTCTCCGTTTTGTCTCCTCTCTTTCTTTTTTACGAGTCGACTGTGCATGCAGCTCTGTGAGCGAGCTGACACAAGGCTGCAAACATCTGCCAAGCTGCACAAATCCTGTCTGAAAACCTCTAGAGAATATTGAAGGCACGCACACACACACACACACACACACACAGACACACACACACACACACACACACACACACACACACACACACACACACACACACACACGCACGCACGCACGCACGCACACACGCACGCACGCACACACACATGTGCGCGCACGCACACACACGCACACACATGCACAGACACACACACGCATGCACGCACACCCACACGCACACACACACTATACGTGTAGTTTTAATTAGCTGATTGGATACACATCTAACACACTACCAATGACTTTTCCCTTTCTGCTACACTTTGAAAACATCTGACTCCCAGGCAACATGAAGTGCCAGACATCAGATGAGCTTAATACTCTGCAGTGAGCAGCAAAATGCATTTTCTCTGAGTGATTAAAAACAATCTTTCACTGAAGGGTTGTTCAGAACTGCTTACAAATGAGGAAAATTAAAACTCATGTTAGCATTCCGGTATTGCTGTAAGCTAACACCAATAATAGTCATGCATCTAAATTTTGCACTGCCAATAATAGCTGCCCTTCTCCCACTGGGACTGTCTTCATCCATGTTTATTTTATTAGACAAGGGGGACATATGTAAAACTCCCTTCTTGCATCTTTTGTGCTGCCATGTGGGTTTCTACTAGCCTAGAAATCTAGACCAACCACAGTGGTAGTGAAAAGATTTAACCTCGCAAGTTGATCTAGCCACGCTTCATTGTGGCCTCAGCAGGTCTCCTATTGGCTCGACTAAGTGTAGGTGGGGTCAGCCCCTGTGCGCTGTGCTTGTAGAGAGACATTAGACGGGCATAGCACCTCTACGGCAGATATTTTATTTGAATGGTGATGACAGACTGCTTTGACTGAGCAAACTACAAAGATAGCAGCTGCTCAGGAATGGCTCTCATTTGAAACAGCGTTGGTATCGACTTTGTACCGTTTGACTTGGGCTTTTCTTTGAGTCAAGAGAAGACAGAAGTACTAAAGTCCTTGATTTGGAAAAATCATAATGTATGGCAGACTGCCCTATTGTCTGATTCCACAGTGATTAATACGTTAAGATGTGCGTTTCTCTGACTGGTCCTAGTGCTGTCCAATTGTGTGCAGAGACAGTTTGAAAGACAACTGCAGATGTCACCCCATGACTGACCTCTGTCTATAGGTCGTGGCCATACTACATATTTAGGATGGCTTGCCAGGCTAGTTACCTCTACTGTTTGTAGACTGAAAAAAATCTGTCCAACTGTCTTTGTCAATGTGTGGTTTAGGAATCAAATGCCTAAAAACAAGTAATTTTAAAAAAGTCCTCACATTTTGCACTAGCAACCCTTACCAGATTGTTTTGGACAGTGAGCGGTTCTAGTAGTTGACCTGGCTTTTGGTTCACCCTAGTTCTCTCTAATTACATTTTCCATAATAAAAAAAATCACTCCTCTTGTAGCTCTTTTTCCTCTCTGTGTCATCAGGCACACCTTAAGACCTTACAATTTTGTTCACATCTTTAGAGGCGAATACAATTGTTGCCATGGATGCCAGGTCAACAGAGTCAGCATTGCTGTTTTCATATATTGCATGGTTGAATGTGAGTAGGCTGAGATGGCGGAGAGCGCTGCATGTGGGGGGAAAACTGCCGGGAGCGACTGTGATAGCAACAGGGCGATCAGAGCCTCCAGAAGACACACGCTGTACACAGAGCCACACAAACACACGGGCACCCTCTCACGAGAACACAAAAGCAGTCAAACGCTGACAGCAGCACAACACCACATACAAAATCATGATCTTACCCATCTACCTTCCCACTGTGCAAAGACCTAGTTTGGACGTCCTACAAATGTGGTTGACTGACAGACTCAATATAGACATGATCTGTACATCCATGCGACGTTGACTGTTTGCAGGGTTACCTATGTTTATATTAGGCATTTTTCTGAATTTTCAACCAAATACATGTCTGGTCTCCAAGATTGTTCTCACATAATGAAAATGTATTCAAAGGAGGTTATAAATGACATTTAGTGTGTTATTACCGCATTGACAATTCAGCTGCAGTTGCTGAAGATACAACGGCATTTCAATGTTGCAAAATTCTACTTTGTAAAAAAAAAAGTTGAAATCTCTGTTTTCCATATCAGTAACAGCATGAAAATATTTATGTCAGCATGTCTTTTCAACTTCAGATAAAACCAGTCTTGTGCTTTGGGTCCTCATTTTGCAATTGGCTAAAAGTCTCACAAAAATAATACAAATACAAAAAAATTACTCATTAATGCTAAGACAGCACCAGCAGGGGGGCCACAGGGGGGTCCGAGCTTGCTGTCAGAGTGTCACTGGCCCTCCCTGGATCCCCTCCTAGAACCACCCCTGAACATAATGCTCATAAATGTGTAAATAAAAAAGCACACGTTAGAAGTTGAAAATGGGGAAAAAATAACCCTGATTTTAAAAATAATTATGGAGTTAATTATCAGGTTCTGCTAAAAACTGTTTAATTTCAGATTCCGCAAATACTTTAAAGTTTAAATGTAACTAAAAGTAAATCCAACATTAAAAAGGTCCACCACATATGCCACATGCTTTTCTTTTGTCAGCAACATATCGTATGAAATATTCCAGGTTTATTTAGACCTTTAAAGAACTTCTGATCTGCAGTTTGCTCGCCAACCCATCTCAGAGTTCTCAGAGTTGTCACATACTTCTTGCTCTTCTGCATCATGGAAAGTAAATTGAGAAAAGTACAAGACAAACTCAACAATTCTGCAATTACATCTACATCTAAGCTACATGACAGCAGGACAACAGTCACACCAAAACTGAGAACCAGCGTTTCATAACTATTTTGAAACGCCCTGAACAAATGATGTTCACAACATGTGTCCAAAAGTGACTTCCTAGTGAGAAAATGGCATTTTCTATCCATTCTACTTCAGCTGGGAGTCAAACCGACAATTTTCTCTCCGCGAGGAAACTCGATGCAAGTCTTTTGTCTTATTTCAATGTGCTCCTGCTCTCCTCATCTTGACTTTTTCTTCTCTGCTTCTCCAGCTCCTCCTTAGAGGTGAGCACCAGAGGGTGAAAAGGAGTTATCTTTCCTCGTGTATGGTGAGGATCGGTTCTATTCTGAGGATGTGGAGACAGAGAGAGACAAAGGGGGGGACAAGGCTTCTCCCTCCACATGCATTAACCATGAGAGCAGAGCATTGAGAGGCTCCAGACAGTCAACAGCAGGGGGAGAGCAGCTACAAGCATGCACACGAAAACACGTGTGAGCGTCCTGTCACAGTGTCCCGATTGATCATGCACCCTGGCTACTTGGCCAAGGGGATGTCCCGTTGGCTGACTGGTTAGCGCGCATGACTCTCCCCCGGGAGTCTGGGGATCGAATCCTGCCCGGGCCCTCAATTCTACACCTTGCCACATTTGGCATCACGAACAGGATCCATGTAGTACTGTCAAGTGGGTCCATGGATGTGAAATTTGTGGCACCCTGCGCGGGAGCACGAGAACGTGCTTGTGGAAAGAGGGGGAAGATGTGGCAGTGTGAGCATCGTCACGCATGACTCTCTCCCGGGAGTCTGGGGATCGAATCCCGCCCGGGCCCTCGTTACTCCACCTTGCCACACACGCACAAATCTGCATAAGGAGACATGCAGCTTGTGTTTATGTTTAATGAAACACACACACACACACACACACACACACACACGCACGCACGCACGCACACACACACACACACACACACACACACACACACACACACACACACACACACACACACACACACACACACACACACACACACAAGTAGGTCCGCTGCAAGATCAGGAATTAAATGATTAATACCTTTGGCTGGAGCTCTCAGGTGCCAACAGATAGATTGAAAGACATCAATAGAGATAAAAATCACTCTGAAATAGACAAAAAGACTATTTTCTGCTCTCTGAAACCACACACTTGGGATACTTCTGTTTGCCTTTTGCTGTTTTATTTCTTAATATTCTACTTTCTCAAATGCTGACATTCCAGTAGAAATCAAATTGTTTGCTTACAATGATCAATTATAGAAAGAAACACTGGTTAGTACAGGGTTGGTGGTTCTTGTTCAGCATTCTGACGAGTTTTGAAAGAACCGCACTCTCTTGTCCAATCTTCAGGATTTCGAAGTTGATGCTAAAAGAAAGACTTTTACATCTTTCTATTTGTGTTTCCAGAAGAATGGTGGTTTGGGTTAAAGGAGCAATATGTAAGAGTTCTACAGTGAAACAATCACAGAAGAAACTTTATATTGAAACAGATTTTATCTTCAGCCGGCTGGGGGGTTGTCAGTTTTTCTCCTTTCAAAAACACTAAAGAGGGACATTGTTTCTGTGAGGTTGCTGAGTCGGCGCTGCAGTGTTTGTAATTAGAAACCAGCAGGAAAAAAGCTCCAGAGTTATTTAAAGAACTGAAACCGGTAAACAGGAGCGACCCAAAAGTTCTCTGTGTGCCCCTAAGAAACTAGAGAATCCTTTTGTTTTACTCTAATATCAGGTGAAGAAAGCTAGAGGCTAACGTTGAGCTGACAATGCTAACGGTGAATTAGAAGCAAAATGTTGTCTAATCAAGCTACTTTTTCAATGACTAACAACTTGAAATAACAGTGAAATGTATGTGTGAAGTGAATAATGGCAAGAAACCACACTTCCTGTAGACTAACTACCGTAATAAATGTTCCCAACCATAAAACGCCCAACAGTACAAAGACCACATATGACAGTGTATGTATCTACATGACTGTGGATGACTCATCTTTGCTTGTCATCTAGAACCTTCTGGCGCTAATCTGTAACTTGCATTAGCCATGACACTCGTGGAACAGGAGTGAGAAAGTTACTTTTTGCTTAGAAAAAGTAGCTGCAGTACCCACATTTGACCACCAGATGTCAGTCATTCTTCATTCTTACATCTACACCTGACCTGTTTTAGGCCTAGTCCACACGTAGCCGTTTTTTTTTTTAAACAAACATCCGCCCCTCCAAAAACTTGCATCCACACCACCTCGTTTAAAATAAAAACTCTGTCCACACGTACCCGGATAAATACGTTGCTAAGGACATGCCAGACCTGTAGGCGGCAGTATTTCCCCCGTTCTTAACCTCGTCCTTCGTCTGTGGTCTTCCGCAAGGAGCAGTAATTCCGCTTGCAAAAACAAACAAGCAAAAAGCGCTTGGACAGTTGATAAAGCGAGCGCAGTCTCTGAGGGCATCCATGCTGTCGGCTAGTGTAAACACAGGTCGCACACGTGATGTCAGCATTTGTTTGTCGCGGAAAGTGACGTTGCGGACCTTAAAACTCCGGTTTTGTCTGTCCACACGCAGACACCCAAAACGGAGAAAACACAGATCTTCACTTTGGCCGGAGTTTTTAAAAAGATCAAACTCAAATACATGACTGATGTCCGCTCCTATTGCTGTTGTGGACAAAGGACAAGAAGATGAAAACTGAGCGTTTTTAAAGGACGACCGGGTGCTGTCGCTGCATGACAATCATGTTTGAGGTCTGTATGTCTCGGCCTTCCAGGGAGAAAAGACGTGTTATTAGGTTTTTACTTGTGAAGACTCACAAATTAGTACCTCCAACTCCAGAGCTTCGGTCCTTGCCTACTAAACGTTGGACATCTAGCTCTGAAGAAATCCCCCAAGGAGGAATTTAATTATCTCAGCAGTAGCAGGTAGAGCGGGTTGTCCAACAATCGGAGGGTTGTAGGAATGATTCCGCTTCCCAGCAGAGAATTCTGCTGTTGTGTCTTTGGGCAAGACACTTAACCTACATTGCCTGCTGGTGGTGACCAGAGGGACCGGTGGCGCTTGTGTATAATAATAATAATAATAATACATTTTATTTAAAAGCGCCTTTCAGGACACCCAAGGTCACTTGACAGAAAACACGTGATAAAATACAATAAAACCCAAACAAGAAAAAAAACAAAGAGAGAAACAGTTCAATAAAATCAGAGGTTGTAGGCAGATTTAAACATATGTGTTTTGAGTTTTGATTTGAAAAGGGTAAAACTGTCGATGTTCCTGATGTCTGGGGGAAGTGAGTTCCAGAGTCGAGGAGCAGAGCGGCTGAAAGCTCTGCTCCCCATGGTAGCGAGACGGGCAGAAGGAACCGCAAGATGGATGGAAGAAGAAGATCTGAGTGAACGGGATGGGGTGTGAATACTTATAAGGTCTGAGATATATGGAGGAGAGAGGTTGTGGATTGCTTTGAAGGTATGGAGGAGAATTTTGGAGATGGACCTGAATTTAACTGGGAGCCAGTGAAGCTGCTGGAGAACCGGGGTGATGTGGTGAAAGGAAGGGGTTCTGGTGATAATATGGGCTGCTGAATTCTGGACCATTTGCAGTTTATGAAGGAGTTTGTTGGGGAGACCATAAAGAAGTGAATTGCAATAGTATGGCAGACTCACCTCCATCAGTGGGCTCCAGGGCAGCTGTAGCTCACCACCACCAGGGTGTGAAAGTGTGTGTGAATGTGTGTGTGAATGGGTGAATGACTCACTCTTTATTTCTCCCTTTATTCATCTCTCTTGTATCATCAAAGCTCCTTTTCATTATTTTATTTTAAGATCCAGGATTACACCCCTCTCTCTGCTTTATAATGTAGGTTTTGAGACCCATTAATGCTGCAAGTTTTCTGTAATGAATAATTAAAAACTCAAGGTTTGCTCCTCTAGCTCTCATTCTGCTTTTTAACTTTGCTCGTCCATCAAAAATAAAGGAAAGTCTCATTAAAGACGAACTACAGCTGCCTGTGTTTCAGTAGTTATGAAATCTGCCACTTAGTGCAGAAGTTAAATGTTCAGAATTAAATAAATTATATTTTCTGTGTTAGTTTTTGGATTGTAACATTGTGATGAGTA